>NW_005871784.1:218186-248109 GCF_000147115.1 Myotis lucifugus | reverse complement strand
GCAGAGCCAGCAGACAGTCCCAGTCTTTGAAGCACCGTCAGCGCTCTCCCGAACCACAGCTGGCCAGTGCTCCTGCTAGCGGACCAGGCAGCAGACCCTGTGCTCAGAGATGGCCAGCGTGCAGATACCCCGGGGCTTCCGGGGCCTCCCTCCCCTGTCTGTTAGGGGGTAAGATTTCCCTTGCGGTGATTAGCCATCCTTTCAGCCCCATTGGTTTCTGTCATCTGGAATTTTCTGAGAAGCATTGGTGCGTGTGTGAGACTTTGTTTACCCCTCCCTCTGCCCGTGAGGTGGGGTTTGTGCCACGGGGACCCAGATGATGCTCTGAGCACCCAGGTACCACGTCTTTTTGCTGTTCCCGGTTTCAGGGGTTTGGTGTGTGCTGAGACTTGAAAGTTCGTTTTTCTTCCGGTTTTGCATGAAACGTTATTCAACATGACTTCATTGATATGTCCTCGCTCCCTGTCTGGGTGCAGGAAGGACACTCACTTAGCAAGGTCCTTCCTGATGCGTTTACGGGCCTCAGGGCAGCCGGCACAGGCCAATTAATGATGCGCCAGTCACTTTCAGAAGATTAAACAGTTACCCTCATTTTATTTGATGTCTATAAGTGTCACCGTCTATAACATATGTTTGTATTTTGTGTGAAGGTGACTGAATATTGTCAGTTTCCCTTTTCAGTATCCAGACTAACGGACATAAAAACAGTAATAGTCCCTTTTCAGGGTGCTCGGCCCCCCAGCCTCTACAATGACTTCTTAATTCCTGCCGGAACTTCCCCGATTTCCACTGAGCTGTGTTGGTCATGCAACAGGAAGGAGAAAACATTTTCTACCTGGCGGTTGAAGACATAGAGTCAGACACAGAGCTGCTGATCGGCTACCTGGACAGTGACATGGAGGCCGACGAGGAGGAGCCACAGACCCCGCCGATGGCCCTGGAGGGGGGAGGCCACCTCGCTCAAGGGGAGTCCACCCCTGGCAGGACAGGTACGACCTCGCCTCAGCGACCCAGCGGACGGAAGTGGAGGAGAAACAGAACTGGGGTGAATGGTGGTTGCAAAATGGAGCTAGCTTTGCCAGCACTGCCCTTGGGGGTGCCCAGCTGTGCGCCCAGCTTTCTGCCAGCAGGAGGATGCTGGAGGTGGTGACAGGTGTGCCCTGCATCATGGCCAAGGTCACAGGAAGCCCCACTCTCCTGGGTGCACGGGGGGAGCAGGAGGGAGAACTTCAGCTCTAGCCCTGCACCTGCCTTGTGACCTGGCAGGTCTCTGGGTCTCTGAGACTTTATCTTCCTTGTCCTGGGACATGCTGTAATTGTGTCCATTACTTAAATACGTCTCCTACTTCTGTGTTACCGCCCCTATTGTTCTTTAGTTAACAAAATAGCAATTTCCATTATTTTTGTGAAGAGAATCAAAATTAATAGATTTTAAAACATACAAATTAAGTACTTACATTGTTGCTATTTTTATTTAGAATAAAACTCCAAACCAAAACAACCAACCAATCAATAAATAACAGAAGCTGCCCTGGCCGACGTGGCTCAGTGTTTGGTGCACTGACTCACGCACCAAAGGGTAGAGGATTCAATTCCTGGTCGTGGGCACTTACCTGGGTGGCAGGTTTGATCCTAGGCCAATCAGGGCACGTGTGTGTTTCTCTCACATCCAAGTTTCTCTCTCTCTCTCTCTCTCTCTCTCTCTCTCTCTCTCTTCCTCCCTCCCTCCCTCCATCCCTTTCACTCTCTAAAAATCAATGGAAAAAATATCTTCGGGTGAGATTAAAAAATAATAATCCTATATCATAAAAGCCTAATATGCAAATCAACCGAAAGGCGAAACAACCGGTGGAACGACTGGTTGCTATGCTGCACACTGACCACCAGGGGCAGATGCTCAATGCAGGAACTGCCCCCAGCCCGGCCAAGGGTGCCAGCAGGGGCCCCTCGATCACCCCGCCGGTTGCCCCACAGATCAGCCCTGATCGCTGGCCAGGCCAAGAGACCCTACCTGTGCATGAATTTTGTGCACCAGGCCTCTAGTAAAAGATAAAGAGAAACAAAGGAAACTGCTCAGATGTCTAACAAGGAAGAGCTTTGTTAAACAAATTATGGAATCTTCACGTAAAACAACTCATTTTTTTTTTTTACTTTTCCATGTTAAATGGAAAAAAAGAGCAACATATAACATTGCATGTGAAGTGTGATCATCCATGTAGCTCTTTCTAGGCTGAGTGCAACATATGAAGGCACAGAACCGTCAGAAATGGATGGAGTGCTTGTCTCTTCCTGCCTGGGTGGTTGGTGAATTTTATTTGCTTCAGATTTTCTGCATTTTCTACATATACGCTCAGTTGATAATCAGACACAATATGTAAGTTAAATGCACGCTCGGGCAGAGCTGTAGTGGCGGGCAGGATGGCCAGCAGCAACGGGGTCTCCCTGGCCTGCTATCAGGGCCTGTCACGTAGGCGTGACATTCCCCTTGCGGATGCAGCATAGTCCTCAGCTGGACAGTCTCTTCATGTATCTAAACATGAGCTTGAGGTGACCCGTTTTGGGGGAACCTGCCCCCCTTTGTAACGTACCACTAGCTCCCTGCCGTGAACAGTTAACATTGCAGGGAAAGAGAAACAGGACTTTGTAATAACTTGGTACAACACAAGTGAAATTATTTTTAAAAAAACGATATTTTTCTCTCTAGTCACACTTCCTATTATTTTTCACGGGCAACACTGTTCCTGTTCATAGAGACGAGACGAATGTTCAGTTCTGATCCCAGGCAGCACCGCTGATGTGGTTTTAAAACGTGGGGCGACCTGAGAGCTCTTCTCGTTCTAGTCCGGTAACCTGTGCCCTTGTGACCGCGCAGGCTGCCGCGGCTGCGGCGAAGACCACGCCTGTCCCCAGTGCGAGTCCAGCTTCCCCAGCGAGGAGGTCCTGGCCGAGCACCTGCACGCGCTGCACCGGACGCCCGACGGGGAGAAGGAGTTCAAGTGCAAGCCCTGCGGGAAGAAGTTCCCCGTGCGCCAGGCCCTGCAGAGACAGTGCGTACGCAGAGCGCAGCTCTGACCCAGGGACCCTGGCTCCCCGTGGTTCTAACTGCGTGTGTGTGTGTGTGTGTGTGTGTGTGTGTGTGTGTGGCAGACGGGGGGGGCGGGGGGGGCAGGTCAGAGCTCCCAGGGTCACTGTCATTCACTCATCTCCCTGTAGTGTGTTGGCGTTTGAAACATCCCGGTTGTGAATTTAACTAGTGAACATGGCTTATGCAAACCAGTATTTGTCCATTCGCCAACTTGCCGTTCACGCCCCAGCTCATTGGTTTACTAATCTGAACTTAGACACGCAAATCACGGTGGGTGCGTGGAGGTGACAGGCCACGCCTCAGTGGTCTGTGTGGATGTTCCTGCTGAAACCAGGGCGACGCGAGTGTGGGACACCCAGAGCTCAGAGCACAAGGAAGGCAGGGACGGTGCGGACGCTGCTGCTTCCCAGCCACTTTGAGGAGTCACTTCCGTGAATGTGTGAGGCCATGGCGCTGAGATGGCATACGTGGTCCCACCCATCGCTCCGCACCCTCTGTCACCTGATGGACATGTCAGCAGCATGTAACACTGTTCTTTCACTTTAGCATTTTACAGGATCAGGGATTACTACTAGTGAAAGTGAGAGAGTAGATGCATGCATTCGGGAACGTTTATTTTGAACAGAGCGTCATTTGCACGTGAGCAAGAACGCCCCAGCATAGGGTTAGGGTTTTATTCGTTCATTGACGTGAAATTCTGACATTGGCCACGTTTCTTAGTCACTGCCCGCTGTTATACACATCCGCTTTACACATCCGCTTTGGCTTGTGAAACGTGAGAGGAAGATGTCTGCCCAATATGTTAAATTTTTATACTAACAAGAGATGAAGCATTTGGAAATTCTATTACAGGCTCTTACACACACATACACACACACACACACACACACACACACACACTGGCTGCACACTTTAAACAGAGGTTAAGACTGCATTCCGGTCAGCTTTTATTGAGTTTGGTCTTATATATCCTACACCTGAGCTGGCTCTTACAGTTAAGTTAGGGTCTCCTCCCAGTCTTAAAGGGCCACAGACGAGTGGGAAGAGAGCGCGCTCCCTGACTGTTCAGAGAGAGGCGATTTCATGCATCTCTGTTCCTTGTCTTTCCTCCTCAGTGCTCTTCAGTGCCCGGCCAAAGGCAGCCCGAAGGACTCCCCCCGAAGCTTCCAGTGCTCCGCCTGCAATGTGCCCTTCAGCTCGGCGCCCAGGTGTGTGTGGGTGAGCAGAGGGCTGTGAGGCACGGGGTTCCCGCGGGTCACTGTGGAGTGCACGCGTCAGGCCTCTTCGTGGCTCTGTGTCCCGGGCTCCAGACCTGAAACGCTGTCCTTTCTGCCCAGTAATGCACGCGGTGACCCCGGCCCGGGCTGGGGCACGCGCTCAAAGCCACCTCCGGCCCCTCTCCCTGCCCCGCAGCTGCGAGCAGCACCAGGAGACGTGCAGGGGCAAAGCCAGGTTCGTGTGCAAGGCCGGCAGCTGTGGGAAGCGGCTGAAGAGCAGGGATGCCCTGAGGAGACACCAGGAAAACGTCCACGCGGGTGAGGGGTCCTGGAGGGGACTGTCCCCTCCCGGCCGAGCCGACCATCTGTCCACAGCTGTCTGTCTGTCTGTCTGTCTGCAGCCCCTCTGTCTGTCGCTGTGGAGTGGACAGCTGGCCTTCCCTCCATGTGTGTGCGGACAGGCGTTCCCTTCCCCCGACACTTTCTTTTCCAAGTCGATTTCGGCAGAATTTGTCGTTTTCCTGCCTAAGTCCATCTGCCTTCTTATCCTTAAAGGAAAATTCCGCTTTTTAACGCTTCTCTTCTCCTCTGTTGGGGAGAATGACCGGCTGCCTTGTGCCGTGGGGGTTGACTGACTGTTTGGATGCGGACAGCAGATGCCATTGGATTCTTCCGATGGCTGGGTAAACAGCGACGCAGGCGTGAGAGGCGACCGTCATGGGGTTGCATCCGCCTGGCACCTGCTGACTGTTTTGGTTCAGGGACCGAATGCACTGCACTGAGCCAAGCAGACCCCACACCCTCAGAGCTCGCTTTCCTCCCCGGGAGGCGTGTCCTTAGAGGAGGGGGCGGTCCCCGGAGCCCCTACTGCACCCACACTTCCTCCAGGGCATGCTGCTGCCTCGGCTTCTGGGAAGTGGGTGGCATGTCTTTCTGATACGAGGAAACTGGATTTGTTGTCCCCGACCCTCGCATTCAGGAGAGAAGGGTGATCGGGGTCAGCCTCAATGTCCCTGTTTGTGCCTTGTCTCTAATGCTGACACGCTGGGTCCTGGCTGCTCGTGTGAGCGAGTGAGCTGGCACTTCCACCTGGTCTGGGCTGCCCTTCAGGTGTGAGCTGCGTGTGAGTCCCCTCGAGTGTGAGCTGCATTGTGTGTGAGCCCCCTCGGGTGTGAGCTGCATTGTGTGTGAGCTCCTTCAGGTATGAGCTGCGTGGGAGCCCTGGTGGAGGAAGGACTGGCCTGGAAACAGAGCTTCCGGATGCCCATGCATCTGTGGCCCTTTAAGGTTGTTAATAGTCCCTAATTTAACTGTACGAGCCAGCTCAGCAAAAGTGTCTTTGGTGTAGAATATATAATACTAAAGACAATAAAATCTGACTGGAATGCAGTTTTAACCTCTGTTAAAGTGCACAGCCCTTGAGTGTTTTTAAGATCCTATAATAGGATTTCCAAATGCTTAATCTCGTTATTATAAAATTTTAACATATTTAAGTTTTACATTTTGAGCAGAAGTTTCCATCCGCAGGGCTGTGCTGTCCCTTTCCTGGAGGGCGTGCGTGGGTCTGAGGAAGCTGCGTTGTCTGCACTCCTTGCTCCTGGCTCTGCATGGCCCGCCTTCATGATCCGTGTCGAGCTGTCGGGTGTAACACGCTCTTCTTTTCTCCGTCTCCGTCTGTGATGTGTTACAGCAAATCTTTCTTGTCGTTCGTGAAGTGAGTCTGCGGCGTAAGTGAAAAGCCAGATGCTGAAACACCTCTGGGACCGTGCGTTCCCGCCGTCACCGGGCGGGCGGCCTCCAGCCTGGGCTCCCCTAGCCCCGGCTCTGAGGCGGCTCGTCACTGGCCTTGGGTGTTATAATCCTTCTCGTCTGGAAGCTCCTGGCGGTTTTGTAGGAAAGCGTTTATGAAGCGAAGTGTTTGTTTTGCTCTGCAGCAGGTCATGGGAAATGTGGGGCTTACTGTGCAGCCAGAGGTCGCCGTGCCCACCCTTCGCTGGGCCTGGCACCCCGTCTGTCTCCTTCTGAGCCTCTCTTGCTTCTTCCTTTCCTCTGTGGCCGGCACAGACTTTTGGGGAAAGGATATTCCATCTTGAGAGCAGTGTCCACACAGGGCGGTGGGATCCTTTGCTGGGAAGGCTGGTATCCCAGGAGAGAGACAGTCTCCCTGCTGTTACACTGATGGCGACAGATGGCCCTTTTAGGGATATGAGTTGAAGATGCTGAGAACAGAGAGAAGCTGAGTTGTTTTTTTAATATATTTTTATTGATTTCAGAGAGGAAGGGAGAGGGAGAGAGAGAGACAAAAACATTGATTGGCAGCCTCCAGCACACCCCCCTACTGGGGATGGAGCCTGCAACCCAGGCTTGTGCCCTTGACCTGGGACTCGTTGGTCCTTAGGCTGACGCTCTATCCACTGAGCCAAACTGGCTAGGGTGGGCCCTGAATATTTTTGAAAATGGAATCTGCAAGTCAGGTATCAGATTTGCCTGAAAACAGGAAAACTGAAGTAGTGTACAGGCTAGTGTTGGCTTGGTAGGAGCTGATGTCCTTGAACCTAGGGATGCTGGGAGGGTGGAGAGAACCTTCAGGGTCACCCAGGACAAAGCGGAGCGAAGGTGCCGACTCCCTTAGCCCCCTTCCCACCTTTCCCCTTCACCCAGATCCTGTGGATGCTAACTGAGATTTTGTATTTATGGGCAATAGCATTTATCTCCATTCTCAGGTGAATAGTCATAAACTGTCCCCCGATTTCTTCTGGGAGGAGCTAGGACTCCAGTTCTAGGAGGAAGATGAGAAGACGTGAAGAGGAAACACCGAGAAACTCTACTTCCGATGCTCCTCATTTCGCTCTTGGTGGTGTTTTGTTTCTCTTTCAGGGGATCCTAAGAAAAAGCTCATCTGTTCCGTGTGCAATAAAAAGTGTTCCTCAGCGTCCAGCCTACAGGAGCACAGGAAGGTCAGTGGGATAAAGATGAGCGCCCATCGGAGCGCCCGATTTTTTTAGTCATGTATGGTGTCTGCCGTGTACATCTAAGTTGATTTTTTTTTAATATTGTCATTGATTTCAATACAAACATTGTAAAATGAAAGACCGGGATGTAGAAGAGTAACCTCGTCCAAAGAATATTCTGAGCTATTGTTCAGAATCAGTAGACGGAGTTCCTGAATATTTCCTTCTCCTACAAGCTTGATCCTGGCTGCTTGTTCAGGTCTTGGTAGATCTCGATCCTAGCTGGTGGGGGTGGAGAACAGCACCCACGTTGTCGCTAAGGATATTAATGTCACTGATGAGCTCGAGGTGGCATTTGCTTCGAGCCTCTGACTTAGTCCTTTTGAAGCCATAGGCAGCTTTGACCGATCCACATGGTTGGGGACATCTGATGTCTAGTAGAGGTTGGTTGCAGTATTTCACATTGCCAGTAGGTGGTGCTTTAAGACGATGCCGAATTACGTTTTCGTCTAGGGCAGTGGTTCTCAACCTGTGGGTCGCGACCCCTTTGGCGGTCGAACGACCCTTTCACAGGGGTCGCCTAAGACCATCCTGCATATCAGATATTTATATTATGATTCATAACAGTAGCAAAATTACAGTTATGAAGTAGCAACGAAAATAATTTTATGGTTGGGTCACAACATGAGGAACTGTATTTAAAGGGCCAGAAGGTTGAGAACCACTGGTAGTGTAATAGCCTACATTACTGTATACTATCCTATATTCCAATAAGATATACTCTGATCCTTATTTTTAAAAAAATATATTTTTATTGATTTCAAAGAGGAAGGGAGAGGGAAAGAGAGAGAGAAACATCAATAATGAGAAAGAATTATTCATGCCCTGACCAGGAATCGAACCATGACCTCCTGGTTCTTAAGTCAACACTCAACTGCTGAGCCATGCCAGCCGGGCTGTGATCCTTCTTGAAAATTACTTAGTTTGGGATTGAAATTAGTGTTATTACCCCCCGCCCGATATCAATGGACATTTATGTACATGACCTAACGTTAGGCATAAATAAATAGAATTACTTATCATTTTCACTTTAAATCTGGTTGTTTTCTTAAACCTTTTTAGGAGTTTTGAAAATAGTTTTGGCCTGAATTTTCCACTATAAAGAAGATATTTAATGCAAAATTGCTTTCATACGCAGTGAATACTTTCTATTTTATAATTTGGGTAATATCAGTTTAACTCAACCTTTAAAAGTGTTTCATGATTCAGGAGCCATGAGAGTTAAAAATATACAAATATGATTATTATTCTGCAGTATTTTAAGTTTCCATTTTATAAATGCATTAATCATTTTTATGTTGTAGATTCTAGTAAAAGTTTAGCATTAAAAATGAAAATAAATACGATTTCATTTATGTGTGGCTGAGAAGGCATCTCATCTTTCTTAGAGCATTTTGCCATTATAAAGGGCATTATTCATGTGTTACAGAAACATAGTTTAAGAATATGGACCTGTACTTACTTTCTTTAAGTAAACAGTGCATGCTGTACCCTTGCTCCTGTGGGTGGGCCTCGGGTGGTGGAAAAGACTGCCTTCCAGATGTCCCAGGCAGGGTCTCTGCACCACGTGGTCCTGGCCGTGGGAGTGCTGTGCGACCCGCCCGGCTTTCCGAGGGCCCTGGAGCTCTCTGACCCCGCCCATCCACTGACCAGATTAGATGCCCTGCATCCAGGGGTGCAAGTCAGACAAGTGGGACGGCATCGTCTGCTTCTACTTGTTTCTCTCCCTTTTCCCTGCTTTTCCCAACTCCCTTGGCCGACTCACCAAGAGTCAGCTCTGACCAAAGCGAAAGGTGGCTGTCAGCCTCCGACCTGCCATTCGTCGTGCTCAGAAATGTAGGCCAAGACTGCAGCCCTGGGTACTGTGTCCCCCACTATGCACTGCCATCCGTGTTCCCCTCATGGCTCACCAAAGCACTTCCATCCGTGTTCCCCTAATGGCTCACCACGCACTGCCATCCGTGTTCCCCTCATTGCTCACCATGCACTGCCATCTGTGTTCCCCTCATTGCTCACCACGCACTGCCATCCGTGTTCCCCTCATTGCTCACCACGCACTGCCATCCGTGTTCCCCTCATTGCTCACCACACACTGCCATCCGTGTTCCCCTCATTGCTCACCATGCACTGCCATCCGTGTTCCCCTCGTTGCTCACCATGCACTGCCATCCGTGTTCCCCTCATTGCTCACCACACACTGCCATCCGTGTTCCCCTCATTGCTCACCACGCACTGCCATCGTGTTCCCCTCATTGCTCACCACACACTGCCATCCGTGTTCCCCTCATTGCTCACCACACACTGTCATCCGTGTTCCCCTCATTGCTCACCACACACTGCCATCCGTGTTCCCCTCATTGCTCACCACACACTGCCATCCGTGTTCCCCTCATTGCTCACCATGCACCGCCATCCGTGTTCCCCTCATTGCTCACCACGCACTGCCATCCGTGTTCCCCTCATTGCTCACCACGCACTGCCATCCGTGCCTGGTCAGGACTTCACCGTGACCTTCCTCTCTGTCAGGGCCCAGCAGCTCTGCTATTATAACACACTGTGTGATGCTTTACAGAAAGGCTAGCTTTACTATGCACTAGGTAGGTCAGCAGTATTACATAGTTAAACAGTGTGCAATCTTATTTTCTTTTAACTAGAGGCCCGATGCACAAAATTCAGGCCAGGGGCCTCTGCTGCTTCTGCCACGACTTCACCCGCCACAGCTTTGTCCAGAAGGAGGGATATCTGGAAGGGCACCTGGTCTAATTAGCATATTATGCTTTTATTATTATAGATGACGTAGTTTTACTAATTAACTTAGGCTCATTGCAATCTTCTATATAATAAAAGCCTAAGTGACCGTTACGGAGGAAGAACCAGAATGACCGGTAGCTATGATGCGCACTGACCACGGGGACTGGGGGACGGGGGCAAGCAGACACTCCACTCAGGAGCTGCCCCCTGGTAGTCAGTGTGCTTCCACAGGGGAAACCCGTGCTCAGCCAGAAGCTGGGCTCATGGCTGGCGAGCGCAGCAGCGGTGGTGGGAGCCTCTCCTGCCTCCACAGCAGCGCTAAGGAGCAGTGAGCAGGCAGGTGGTAAGGAGGGAGGGGTCCAGGACTGTGAGTGGGCGCAGGCAGGGCTGAGGGACACCCCACCCCACAGTACATGAAATTTTGTGCACTGGGCCTCTAGTTTTAATATACATAGGATAGAATGAACAGATTAGGTCTGAATTATAATATATAGTTTGGATTATTGCCGTAGCAACTCCCGCATGTTTATACTTTTATTTGAGCTCTATAAAATGTATGTGGCTTTGACAGTTGTCGATTTAACCTTTTGCAGATCCATGAGATATTTGATTGTCAGGAATGTATGAAGAAATTCATTTCGGCGAATCAGCTAAAGCGTCATATGATCACCCACTCAGGTAAAATACGTATTTTTAACTTTCTGTTGAGATCACTACCGATGTTTGCCTTGTCACTCAGGAGCGCTGAGAGGGGTCGGCAGGAGGCCTGGCTGTCGGTTGTGGCGCAGCCATTCCCTAGCCGTGCGGTTTTGAACAAGTTACTTAACTTCGCTGGACCTCAGCCTGTCTATGGAGCCAGGGTGATTCCGAAGGTCTTCCAAGCCCCCCTTTAGTTTGTTCCTCGGTCCTGCTTGAGCCTCAGCCTCTGTATTCTTCATCTGTGACATGGGGCACTGGTTCGGACGCTTCACAGCTGCCGGGAAGGGAAAGGAGCTGGTTTCTGTCTGTAATCTGCAGAGGGCCTGACCCGGGGACCGAGGCCGCGGCCGCAGCCCCTGCATCTCGAGATGGGTTTCCTGTCTCACTGAGGTCCCGGTAAACGTTAGTGAGACGCTCAGACATCCACTTTGAGGATGTTAGTTTTTAAAGCCGTAGTCTCAGTGCAAGCACGTTTGCATCAGAAAGGGGTCTGTGATACAGATTTTTTAAAAGCCAGCTCTGAGGATGATCTGTGCTTTGTGAGGTCTCTTTCTGGAGTTCAGGAAGTTGGTAACGTGAGGCCATGAAGGTCACAGTGTCGCTGAATGTCCACTTTGTTAGGAGATAGAGACAGATGTTTTGTCAAATGAACCTGAGAGGTTGGGAACGGGTGCCCCTCAGAAGGGCTTTGTGAGAAATAAACAGCATCTTCCTATCTCGTTGTCAGCATGAGGAGTGTGAGCACAGGGGTTCCAGGGCCGCCTTGGGGCGTGGTGTCTCCTGGGCCGGACACCCGGCCAAGCAGGAGGTGGGTCTGTCCTTTAAGTCCTCGTGTCCATCATGGCCAGGCCACGCCTCGCGCCGGAGTGTGGCCCTGATGGTAGCTCGCACCTATTGGCGGGTTTTCCTCTTGGAAGTGGGATTTCTTCATTGGACTTTAATTGTCTTTATATCTAAGCTCTTCGCACCATCAGTTTACGAAGCCGGTCTCTACGAACCAGCTCCACTTCCTGGCGAGCAGGCCCGTCAGCACCGGTGGGCGGCGGTGGGGGCCCTGCCGGCGCTTCCATCGCGTTTCAGTGTCGTTCCCGTGAGGAATCCTGGGAGGGGAGGCTGTTTTTGCTCCTTCGCTTCACGTCGATCTGAGGGGTCTACACTCCCTCTCCGCAGAGAAACGGCCCTATCGCTGCGAGATTTGCAACAAATCCTTCAAGCGGCTGGACCAGGTGGGCGCCCACAAGGTGATCCACAGCGAGGACAAGCCCTACAAGTGCAAGCGCTGCGGGAAGGGCTTCGCCCACCGGAACGTGTACAAGAACCACAAGAAGGTAACGCTGCTATGGCCCCCGTCTTCCCGATGTGCTGCCCTGATTTCTGGTCGTTTCTCCTTGAAGCCGTTTCTGTTCATCAGGGGCCGGCCGTTCCTGGAACAGCAGGAGGAGGCTGTGCTGTGGCTGAGCCCTCACTCGGGCCGTGGCCTGGGGACCCCGTTTCTATCTCCCACCCTCTGAGACCGCTCTCTGAACACGCAGAGGGTCCTCCGTCCTCTGTTCTGAACGGCACTAGTCACACAGGCTTCCTCCTCCTCCTCCTCCTCCCTCTGAGGCGGGACACGCTGCTCACGTTCCCTTCCACATTCCCTCCCTTGCGGCACGGGTGCCGTCTGCGCACAGGTCTGCCTCAGGCTCTCCACACGCCCGGGTCCCTCCCAGGGCCTGGCCGGAGCCCTGGCTGGTCCCCTCCTGTCTTCTCTGTGTCAGCCCCAACGGTGACCTCTGCCACCAACTCTCTCCTGATGAATCCCGGCGGATTTGCTTCTTGAATCCAAGCTTCAGACCCGCACTTAGGGCCGCTTGCTTGACCCACAACTGGGCATCTCTCTGACCCGATGCATTTCGCATGTCCCGGGAGGACCTTTTCCTGCCTTTTGCCCCCGTAACCTCTCTCTTGGAGTTTCCTGGTTTTGTTCCTTTAGTTTTAGCCCCTTTGTGGAATGAGAAGGAAGTTCTTTTTTTAAAATATATTTTTATTGTTTTTTTTACAGAGAGGAAGGGAGAGGGATAGAGAGTTAGAAACATCGATGAGAGAGAAACATCGATCAGTTGCCTCCTGCACAACCCCTACTGGGGATGTGCCCGCAACCCAGGTACATGCCCTTGACCAGAATCGAACCTGGGACCCTTCAGTCCGCAGGCCGACGCTCTATCCACTGAGCCAAACTGGTCAGGGCGAGAAGGCAGTTCTTAAAGCTTCTCTCCTCTGCCTGATCCCACCCCTTCACAGTCAGACGCTGTGTTACCATCCTGCTGACTGCTTGGCATCACGGTCATGCCCATCAAGGAGGCTTCTCATCTCCCCACCTCCCACTGCCTTCCCTGCTGCCAGGTGAGCGTCCCCGAGCTCACCTGATCCGCCCCTCTGGGCTCTCGTGTTATTAGCAGATCCCAGTGCCGGGTGAGTCAGAGCACACACCTCCTCCCCGTCCCCCCACCCCCCATCATTTTGACCTCAGCAGCTTCCTGTCCTCACTCTGCCCACCACACCTGGAACAGCTGACCTTGGTCCTCATTGGTGTGACTAACCCCCCTTCCCTTCCTCCTCCCAATAGGACTTGCTTCAAGCTGTCATCCCTCAGTTTTCTCTGTTGATTTTTGTTTGCGTTTCCTACACTTTCCGCAAGTTCTTGTTTCGGAATGTTCGGTTCTATCTTACCTACCTTCTGTATATAATAGGTAATGTTTGCATTGAATTCAGAAAATTTGTCCAAAGAGACTCAACATCTCAGAAATGTCTGTTAACATGTATTTGTGGTGTAATAAATATTTGCTTATTGATTTTGGTTGATGGAAGCGTGCTGTTAAGGGTCATGTATATACTATCTTTTAAAATAATTCGTTACTTTTTCCCCACTTGCAATTTTCCATTGGATTTATACAGTTGACCTTGAACAATGTGGAGGTTAGGGGCGCCGACCCCCCCCAATAGTCGAAACTCTTGTATAAATTTGACTCGCCCCAAAACTTCAATGCTGAGAGCCCACTGCTGACAGGAAGCCTGACAGATCACATAAACAGTCGGTTAACACAGCCTTTGTATGTTATATGCATTGTACACTGTATTATTTCCATAAAGTGAGACAATGAAACGCATAGACATGAAAAGAAAAAGTTAAGAAAACCATAAGGAAACAAAAGTACATTTACAGTATTTACTGAAAAAAAAAAACACAAAACAAAACAAAATAAAAAAAAAACCCGCCTGTAAGTGGACCCACACCGTCCAAACCCTGTTGTTCAAGGACCAGCTGTAGTTATTCCAGCGTTTGTTGGGGCTTTCCAAAGACATCTCTATTGGCATCATCTGCAAAGTCAGGGTTTCAGGTTCCGTGTTCGTCCACCAAGAAATAGAAAGAGGCCGCCTTACCAGAAGGGAGCAGGTTTGATTGATGGCGTCTCGGGTGGCCGCTGCCTGGTTTCTCGAGCCGTGTGCTGAGCGTGGCCTCAGATGTCGGGAGGGCGCCCACCTTCTGCCTCTGGGATCGCGTGACGGGAACACGCCCCTGGCCCGCTTCCTGCTCGGCCGCTGGAACTCTCGCGTTCTCTCTTTGATGAAACTGATCTGCCCGCATTTATGAGTTTTTCACAGTTTGGCTGCTGTTATGTGCCGAGTGGGATTTGGCCCGTGCTCTCGGCACCATCTCTCATTCTTGGGGCCATAAATCATATGGAAGTAATAATGTTGTCTTGGGAAGGACAGCAACAGCGAGGCCTGCAGTGTCCAAAGCGGACGCCCCCTCGAGCCTTCGCTGCGGACCCACGCGCGCTCTCTGTGTCTGGTCCTAGCGCGTGTTTGCCTTGGTTTTGGGAAACTGTCCCCAATGGTCTCCAAGTGTCATGTGAAAAAAGCAAATCAACCTTTTCTTCTCTCGTGAGTCCCAAGTGGCCAGATAGTTAAGAAACGGAAAAATGGGGATGTGTCAGGCAAGCAGGAAAAACCATTACGGGCTTCATTTAGCATGACCGACGGTGGTTATTTTAAAGCAATGGACGCTTTTGGTTGGTTTTGATCATGTAACCTACGCATTTTTATTATACTTATTTATTTCAGTCAGTTATTATAACCTTTAGGTTCGCTTGAAAAGGGAAGGGACTCTTTCCTTGTGGGTATGACAGTAGGCAGTGACATTTTGAAGGAGTGAATTTTATCTCTGAAACGGAACGGCTCTCTGCATCCTCTTGCCGGTCATGTGGGTCAGCGTTAGTCTCCCTTCTCCCTGGTCCTTTCGGTCATCGTTGGACCGGATTCGTAGCTGTCGTTTAGGATGGAGCTAAAGTAAAGACTGTTTGTCTACATCCAAGTATACCCCTTAGATCCTGTAAATCACAATCGGGCAGGCGGTTCAGAACCACAGACACAGACACTGCTGTTAGTCTTCACCCCCCATGTTATTCACTATCAAACTTATTGCAAAGCAGAACTGGGGAGGGCGAGCCTCCTCCTCCAGGCAGGACCCGCTGAGATCCGGGGGCTGGCAGTCCTCGTGTGAGGTGGTAGCGTGCACAGAGGACTTGTCCCGATGACCCCACACACAAGCTGCTGGGGACAGAGCTGTGTCTAGGCTAATACAGACCCTTTTCCTAACCTTCCAGGGGTGAACTCTACTGGCCTGCCGGGACCTGTAGTCACACCTCTCGGAATAATTCCACGGGGCCTCCTGCGATGACTCATCCAGTGAATTCCAAACTCTGGGCCACGGCCACTGTGTGGGTCTTGGAGTCAGTCCAAGGAGCCACGGGGTAGCCATTAAAAATAGCACAGAAAGTGTAGGAATGAGAAGAACAAATGCTTTAAAGGATAAGCTACAGATATTCGAATGTGCTATTTAAGCCACAGAGAGAAAATAAACGTGGAGAAATACTCCAGGAATATGTGTGTTAGAACCAGTCTCTTTTTAAAAGAGAGAGCTTTGTTATTAACGACTCATGTCTGCATATCAGAAGCACGTTACCGTCCCATCGGGTCACAGAATAAACCGAAAGCCGCCTACAACGTGCGTCATCTGGCTGTTAACAAGGCCTGTGAATTAAGTTTTTCACAACCGAAAACAGGCATGCTCACACCTTTCTCAGCAACACTATGTTTATCCTATATAATAAAAGGGTAATATGCAAATTGGCCCTAACGGCAGAACGACCATAACGATCACTGGACCACTCACTGTGAGGCACACAGACCACCTCTTGGTCCTTTTCCCCGACCAGTAGGCTCTGATCGCCTGATGGCAAATGGGGAACCGGGGATGGGTGGCAGGGGACGCGGGTGATGCCAGACCAAGGCCCCCACCCCGTCGGTCGCCCCCCACACAGAGGGTGACCCGCAGTGGGGGTGGGGCTGGCAAGTGGGCGGGAACAGCCAACCTTTCAGTCCCTTCCCCTGGCTGTCAGGCTCCAGCAGGGGGTGGGGCCAGCTGCGGGCAGCCGGGGAAGATGGCCTTGATCGCAGGCCAGGCCTAGAGACCATACCTGCACCTCACCTCTAGTAGGGTTATAATGTCCATCAGACTAAGGAAATGTGTCGATCACCATGTTGTGAATGGTGACTTTCCTTTAAAGTATTCCCTTCATCTTTATCCCACATGCATCATAAAAATCCATCAGTTACGTGATTTGTTTATTGTAATAAGGGCACAGTGTGACTTGTGACGTGTTGGTGGTACCTTGCCACTCGTGGTGGAACCGGGTTTTAGCCACTGATTTGCGCCAGATGGACGATGCTGGTGTAGGATGGAAGGCAGGGGTTCCGTTTTTGAGTTTTAGATCTAGCAGGCGGTTTGCGGTTCTTGTTGATCAGTATATTTTGTTTAATGATGCTCATTGCGTCTGTGCGGTTGGACAGTTAGCAGACGACTGAGACTGCTGGAGCCTTGGTCTTCTCATCTGTCCTTGGGGACAATAGAGCATTATTCGCCGAGTTGCTGTTAGAATTAAGTGAACTAACTCATGGAAGGTGGTTCGCATCTGACACAAAATAAACATTTAACGCATCTACCGAGCGTTAATTACGAGTGACTGTCCTGGTTTAATGGGGGGAGCATCACCCAGGACTGAACGTCCCCTGGAGGCGGTCACTGACGTGGGCAGGGGGTGGAAACGGTCATCCAGTCCCTTTCTGATGAGGCGCCGGCCCCGCAGTTAAAGCCCTCGGTGGTCAAGGTGCTTCAGTCACGGAGAAACGACACCTTTGTCGGACGAGAGCCCGAGAAACCCCTGCTGCATGCTGGGGAGTGTTTGTGGTCATGGGCACCATTTCCTGGACCACGTATGAACACGTATGAAACGTCTATCCAGTGCGAGAATGTGAAAGGACACTTGTGTGTCCCATGTGCACAGCATGTTGATGTGAGTGGTTTGGAGTCGACAGCCGTCACCAGGAGAAGCAGGTTATTGGCCGAGTCCCCTTCTCTCCTCTTTCTCACCTGGACCCGGAGCTCCCTTTCCTGTGCGGGTGTGTGGGCTCCGCATCCTCCTGACTCAGTTTCTCCCCCGCAGACCCACTCCGAGGAGAGGCCGTTCCAGTGCGAGGAATGCAAGGCCCTATTCCGGACCCCATTTTCCCTGCACAGACACCTGCTCATACACAACAGTAAGTGCGTCAGGCGGGATGACCTTGCACTTGTCTCCCCACCCCCCGTCCCACCCCTGGCCCCAAGGAGCTGTCTGCTGTGCACACAGGACAGTAATTGCCTCTCATCTTCCCTCGTCCTTATTTGTTGTCCCACAGGAAGATCAGCCATCTTAGGAGACAGTTTATTTTGTCACTCGCACCATCATTTAGTTTGTATGGAACACATAGCCTGTGTCCTGAAAGGTCGCTTTGAAATTTGCTCGAAAGCAGACAGTTTGGTCCCTTTTAAATGTAAGGATGTACATTCTTGGCTGCCGAAGTGTTTTGTAGTTTGATGGGAGTAGCAGTGGCAGGGGCTTACATACACGCAAATCTCACCGAGGTGTGGCCCCTCCCAGGAAAACATACAGGAAGGCAGGCTGGGGCGGGAGGGTGATTTCAGGAGCTCACAGGTCTTTGCTGATGGGTAAGGTCAGAGTCACATCGAACGTGACCTCTGAGTTGAGGAACTGAGAGGATGGGGCGCAGAGAGGGCAGCACGGACTCGGCTCGCGGTTCAGGGAGCAGCCCGTTCTGCGTCCGCTCTTCCCCACTCAGCACGCTGCCTCCTACATCGCCCTTCCTGGGCAGGGTGCAGGGATGCGGTTTTCCTTTGTTTATCAGACACACCCACCCCACAGAAGTCCGCCTAGCGTCACACCCAGAGCCGTGTTGAGGGGACCCAGGAACACACAGCCACATCGGCGAGGCCATCACTACGCTGTAGAGGAGAAAGTGCGACCGCGCAGCTGAAGGGCAAAGCGGGGGCGCCGTCCAGGTGTTAGTGACCACGGCACCTGACA
The DNA here is from genome assembly GCF_000147115.1 of Myotis lucifugus. Taxonomy (NCBI): domain Eukaryota; kingdom Metazoa; phylum Chordata; class Mammalia; order Chiroptera; family Vespertilionidae; genus Myotis; species Myotis lucifugus. The sequence goes on along the minus strand of NW_005871784.1, from coordinate 229,880 downwards.
TGGAAGGGAAAACGGTGTAACGAGTCACAGTTCCTTTTCTTGCTTCTAATTGGAGTTGTTTACTCAGTAGATCATCCTCCACAGATGAAGTTTCCACTGCTGATTGCATTTTTAATATTTCTGAGGGAAGCGAAGTCGTTGCTCATCCTTGACAGCTGATTGCCCAGATAAGATAGTATCTTGGAAGAAATTTTCTCTGGTCCATGGGAGTATCGAAAAAAATCATAATGATAAAGATGTTAAGGCTTTTCTGAAAGCTGAGCGTGACGATGGTAATGAAAGGCATCTTTTCCCATAGAAAGCATGGGCTGTGCCCACAGGCCCTGCGGCCCCCTTGCTGCTCTGGGGAAGTTCTTAGCAGACTCTCCGCTCCCCTTCTAACGCTCAGCTGGAAGTTTCATAAGCCTCGCGTGTCACGGAACAGCAGGCGCTTCCATCCCGTCTCCCTGTCGTTGGGTTGGGAAGGATCACTGTTTTGGAACAAGGATTGACACACGGGAGCCTTGCAACCGTGGCCTCAGACTCAGGAAATTTTTCTTTGGCTAGATGAAGTTTTATTTATTTTATTATTTTTTAAAATATATATTTTCTATTGATTTCAGAGAGGAAGGGAGAGAGAGATAGAAACATCAATGATGAGAGAGAATCATGGATCGGCTGCCTCCTGCACACCCCCCACACGGGGGATGGAGGCCACAACCCAGGCATGTGCCCTGACCGGGAATTGAACTGTGACCTCCTGGTTCATAGGTCGTCCCTCACCCACTGAGCCACGCCGGCCGGGCTGAAGTCTTATTTTTAACAGCAGCAAGGAATTCTCGGGAGAAGGAATCCAATACTTTTGACTTCATCCTGTTGGTTCTGATCAATCTGAGGCAGAGGATTGAGGCCACGGAGGCTGGGCCGTGCCTATGTGTTTAATATAATGTTGATTGGCATGTTGATCAGGGGGTTTATGAAGCTGCATCACGACATGTGGTTAGAAAGGTCGACTCTAGAATTGGGCGAGGAAGCGAGTGATTTAAGGAGGATGGGAAACTGGGTGGTACAAACAGAAGACAAAACACCAGACCGCATCTTATGCAACAGGACGCTTAAAACCTGTTTAACTTCACCACGTGGAGGTGGTAATTAGACACTGACATGCGCTCACGATACGAGGAAAACTTGCCATAATTATTTTGGAAATTATTGCCATTTTCTAATATTCTGAAAGCTGAAAGGCAGGCTCCTAGCCAGCTTCTTGGTTTTAAAATGGGGGGGGGGGGAATTGGATAAATTGAAGGCAAAGAAATCTGGTAAAATCAAATAAAATCTCATACCAGAATTTTAAAATTCTGATACACGTTAAAGCCAAGAAACCCGGAATGCAAACACGAGGAGAAAGGTGCCGCATGGCGAGGTGCTGTTCAGGGTCGCGCATTTTGCTTCTCTTGACAGTTTAATGAAAATGCTTGGCTGTGCGCAATCTTGGAGGATTTGGTTTTTAATTTCTTGCAGTGCCTGACTAAGATCTGGTGTAATTAACATCCGTAACCTTGTGTCAACTCATCCTTCACTTTGCTCTCACTGGTTCTATATTTCACACAAAAGAAATGTTCAGATCTAGCTAAAGAGATACGCAGAGACAACCTGGGTCGCCACAGCACCCCCCACGACACAGACGCACAAAGCAACTGCAGGCGAAGCCCTCAGAACCCGCCCGGTCCTGCGATTCCTGCGTGGCCCCCACGTGACTTTGTCTCAAACACCAGATCTCAACAGGCCTCTGAGAGACTAAACAGCCGCTTTCTGATGGGAAACACAAGGGCGGGGGTGGCTTGCCTTCTCCCCCTTTCTCCTTCCCTTCTCTTTGTCCTTCAATGTGCTGGGAAGGTGTCCGAGGACCCCACAGGCCTAATGGGACGCTGGCTGTGATGGAGGCGTAGGGGGCTGGGCCGAGGCATCTCTCACTGAGACTAGAAAATTGCCTGTGTCGTTTGCCCCAGTGAAGGTGTGAATCTGTGCTAATGCCATTGTTCTCTAAAGGGGAACATGCATTCCGGTGCTAGTCCGTCTCGCACGCACAGGGCCGTGGCTACGTGCACTGATGACTTCCCGCAGGACACGCTGTCTTCTGATTGTGCGCATTCCCCGCTTAGAGTGTTGGGAAGGGGCACCGAGAGCCCGACATGCGTGCCAGGAAGAGCTGAGAGATGGCGTTCCGTGAACTTTAGAAAGTGCCGAGGGCTCCCTAAGCTGCTTCCCCTGCAGCCGAGGCCACGAATGAAGGCAAGCACCCGGGGCTCCAGGGCAGTGGTTCTCAACCTTCCTAATGCTACGACCCTTTAATACTGTTCCTCATGTTGTGGTGACCCCCAATTTCATTGTTACAAATTGAACATAATTAAAGCATAGTGATTAATCACAAACACAATATGTAATTATATATGTGTTTTCTGATGGTCTTAAGTGACCCCTGTGAAAGGGTCATTTGACCCCCAAAGGGGTCGAGACCCACAGGTTGAGAACCGCTGCTCTAGGGTATAAGCCGGGAGTTGCCACTCTAGACTCCCCTGTCCCCCCAAACTGTCTGAGAGCCTGGGCAGAACCCCTCCCCCAGCAGCTTCACGCCCACTAAGGACCACTGTGGGGCTCCCGTCCACATACCTGAGACCAAGTCCCAGAGACCGTGCTGAGGCGGGCGGGGGGATGGAGGCCCCCGTCCCGGGATGGGATGGCTGCTCTCACCCCTCTGTCTCCCTCAGGCCCTTCGCCCCCAAGCTGGCTGCCAGTGACCAGGCCTGCCTGTGCCCCATCCCTGGAAGGCCATGTGGATCGCTGTGGGATTGAGGGGAGAAATGAGGGGTCTCCAACGCACCTCCTCTCCTTGACAGAGGCCTTTTGTCCCCACAAGACTCTACTTAGCTCAAACCCCAGCCCCTGCCCTGGAAACTTACTTTTAAAACAAGTGATGGACCCTCAGGAAATGAATTCAATGCCCACATTTTCCCGGTGCAGAGGCTGCGAGTATGCGAAGGTACAGGGCTTCCCTGGCCGCACAGAGATTCTGCAAATGCGGAACCCAACTTGTTGTGACCCACTCCCCTTTGCGGGTGGGATACGCGGTCAGAGCCCTAAAGCCAACCTGCGGGGGGTCAAGACCAGCAGGTGTGTGAGGGCCGCTGGTGGACCCGTGGGGGCACCTCATTGTCCTTTCCTGTGACCTATTTCCAAGGTGAGAGGACCTTCAAGTGCCATCACTGTGACGCGACCTTCAAGAGGAAGGACACCTTGAACGTGCACGTGCAGGTGGTGCACGAGCGGCACAAGAAGTACCGCTGCGAGCTGTGCAACAAGGCCTTCGTCACGCCCTCCGTGCTGCGGAGCCACAAGAAGGTCAGGGCCCTCGCGGCTCCGTTTCCCGGCCTCGCGTGGGGCAGCCTTACAGGCGGGGTGGCCGAGGGGCCTGGACGGTAACCCGCAGGGTTATTTTCAAATTCCCACGGATGCGTGGATCTGAGGGGGTTTGGAACCAGTGGGGATGCGCGTGACAATGGTTTAAAGTCTCGTTGTGAGACTGAATCACTTTAAAATGAAACGTAAGCCAGGAGGAAAGGGTTTGCCCTTCGTCATCGTTACCTGCTTCTCTGGATTTACCCTCAATTCTTTTACCCCCCCCCCCTGCCCCCGCCGCCCCCATAGACACACACGGGAGAAAAGGAGAAGACCTGCCCGTACTGCGGCCAGAAGTTCGCCAGCAGCGGGACGCTCCGTGTGCACATCCGCAGCCACACAGGTGAGCAGCGGGCAGCTGAGGCCCCACGGGGGTGGGGGAAGGCACGGGGGTGGGGGTGGGGCGGCAGGGGCGTCTGGGACCAGGGCGTCCTAATGCCACAAAACATCTCCAGATGGAGAGTCCATCTCGCCTGTTTTCTCCCTTAACATTTTATAAAATCCGATTTCTGATTCTAGAAAAATTTTGAATAAGTTGCCTTTCTCAAACTAAGTTACTATCTAGCGTGGAAGTAATCCGCTCGCTGTCTGGCTGTGATGTGACTGCTGTAATGTACACACTGTCCAGGGGACAGAAGAGGGAGCGGATCACTCCCTGTGGAGGCCGGGGGCCTCCTCTTAATCCTTTTGTCAACCTCAGGAAGCGGCATTTCCCGAAGGCCCTGTCCTGTGGGACCTCACACCCCCTCCCTGATGCTTCCCATCCGTCACGTTCAAATCCGTCGGTGCGACGGCACTGGGGTCTTTCCCCGCGTGTGGCTCTGACTCGCACACAGACCACTGGGGAGACGCGGGCTCCCTGAGCCGCAGGTCTTCCCGTGCTCACGTCAGTACCGACCTCATCCGGCGAGTCCGCGGTCCAGCACGTGGCAGCAGACCCAGGTCTCTTCCATTCTGAGTGTGCCTTGATTCCTCGAATTCCAACTCCCTCCCTCACCTTCCTTTCCTTCCTTCTTTTCTTCCTTCCTTTCTCTTTAAATGACAGGCTCACTGCTTTTATATGAAAAAGCAAATGTTCACCAAATACAATGTCTGAATGGCCGTAGTCATGGTCACTTCGTGTCGAGAACAAACTGCTCCACGGGAAAAGCCGCCGGTTCTGCCCCTCGAGGCCACGCCTTCTCGCTGAGCCTCCCGCGTGGGTCCCTGTGCTTCCCGGGTCACGGGGGTGCCCACTCCCACTTTATCCAGAGAGCAGTAGAGGCGGGTTCATTCTGCGTGACGAGGTTGACCCTGAGGAACTGGCATAGCCAGGAGCAGCGGGTAGCGAGCAGCTGGGTAGCGGTTCTGGCCCCCTGCTGGGGGTCTCATCCAGCAGCGACCAGGAGGCCCCCGCTGTCCATCACTCGGACATCGCTCCCGGGTACCACGTGGCACTTTGTTCATCGGTTCACCTCCACACTCGGGCTGCAAAGGCCGGGCGGGCGGGGCAGGTTCTACTCAGTTGATGGAGGAAGGAAGCTCCTCGGACAGGACCCAGGACCTTTCTCAGCGGAGCGGCAGGTTCCCAAGGCCACACTCATTCCCTGTCACAGAACCTGAGGCTCAGACAGCAAACGGCCCAGCCAGTCCAGGGAATACGGTAATGACCTACCTAATCAAGGAGATAGAATCCAAGTGTGGTCGCTTCTACCCAGCTGTTACAATGAACACAAGAAGCATGGCTGGTGTGGCTCAGTGGTTGGGTGTCGACCTATGAACCAGGAGGTTATGGTTTGATTCCTGGTTGGGGCATATGCTGGGGTTACAGGCTTGATCCCCAGTGGAGGGCGTGCAGGAGGCAGCCAAGCAATGATTCTCATCATTGATGTTTCTATCTCTTTCTCCCTCTTCCTTCCTCTCTGAAATCAATAAATATTTATAAAAAATATGTAACACAAGAATTATAAAATGCTCTAAGTCCTCCAGTATAAAAGGTGAGGAATGAAATTCTAAAGGTCTTAACATTACTTCAGTAGTTTGAAAGTTTTATGCTTTAGAGCCAAATGAAAGGTGCTCTAAAATTTTTATTTTCACATTCCCATGTTCATTTACTCCTGAGCCACCTTTATCGTGGCAATAACATACAGAGAACACAATGGTTAAATGCAGTTTCACCAGATTGCTTTTTTTTTTTAAAAAAAAGGGTTTTATTTTTTAGAACAAGTTTAGGTTCACAGTAAAATGAAGGGAAGGTACAGAGAGTTGCTCATCTACCTCCTCCCCCGACACAGCCCCCCACCATCCACATCCCCAGCCGGAGGGGCATGTCTGTTACAATCCATGAACCTGTGCTGACACATTATAAACCCCCAGAGCCCGCCATCTACCTTAAGGCTCCCTCTTGCTGTTGGACATCCTGTGGGTTCGGGCAAATGATAACGACATGTGCCCGTGATTGGAGTTTTACACCGAGTAGTTTCACTGCCCCCAAACCCATTCATCCCCCAACTCTCACCCCGGCAACCACCGAGTCCCCACAGTCTCCCCCAAATGTTACCCAGCAGATGGGTTGCTTTATTGCGCCCAGGAAGTGGCTATCAACGGATGGCCTTTCCGCGAGGCGATGGCACTGAGCGCTCCACCGTGTGCCCAGGTGCTTCTGCAGGTCACGGTCTTTTCTGTCTCCTCATGGTGCTGAAAGAGCCGGTTTCATTTTGCGGTTACAGTATTCAAACCGTCCATCGGTATTTTGAAAAGCGGATTCTCTCTCGTAACCTCAGCCCAGTTTTATGAAGGGGAGACATGCCCGCAGCCTCGAGCTCCTCCTTCCATTTGCTGGTGTCGTGCGTCACTTCCTGTCTCGTGTATAGGTGTGGTGTGTGTCTACTTCATGTTCACTTTCTCTGAACCGCTCTTACTCTTCTGGCTCAGACTAGCGGCCATTCTCTAAGACGGTGATAACTTAGCTATTGAGTTACTACCTGTCTGCCCCTTCTGGGAGGAATCTTAGTATTTTTTCTCTGTTTAAAGGAAACCTTTTGAAAAATGCCTCTGGTTCTTTACATTTTGATGGACTCTATCCTTTACTGCCTCCGCTAACCAACCAGTTGGATCAGTGTACCCTGTCTCACCTCTTCTCTGTCCCTCCGCCCCATCCCCATCCCCATTCCCATCCTTCGGTACCACTGGGGCGAAATCTGACAAAACTTTGGTTTTTCCATTAACCTTGAGAATGTTATTTTTCATAAACTTTGTATCTACCTTCTAAAGTCCACTCATTCTTCATAATTAAGTGATTTGAATAAGGGCATGTGCAGCAAGTGCGCACAAGACGTTTGCTTTTATACATCATTAAACTATAGTATTCTTTCTTAAAAATATTTTTATTGCTTTTTAGAGGAAGGGACAGGGAGAGAGAGAAAAAAACATTGATGCAAGAACGCAGCGTCGATTGGCGCCCATGCACACCCCTCATTGGGGATCCAGCCCGCAACCCGGGCATGTGTCCTGACCGGGAATTGAACTGCGACCCTTTGGTGGACAGAATGATGACCAACCAACTGGGCCACACCGACCAGGGAAAAATATAATATTATTGACTTTGAGAATAGAAAGGAATCTCAGGAAGTTTCTAGTTCAAGCCTCTTAGTTGAATTCACGCCCATCAAAATCCAGTGATTTGCTCGTTACAGAACGATTCGGTTTTCCAGCGTCACCTGGCTGGTGTTTTATCCCTTGTTCTCTAACAATACCCCCTAACCTCCCGTTGCCCCTGACTTACTATGGGTTACATACATGCCTCCCACAATGTGTGATGATATCATCTGGGTCATCAGCCAGTTGAGGATACTCATCTGCACTTGGACCCGTAGGGGTGTGGCGTGTTACTTATGGTCTAACTGAGCACTTAACTCCACTCTGGAGTGACTTTCCCACCACAAAACCAACTTCCAGAGACCTTATTACTCGGTGCTGGTTCATATGAGAGCTGCGTCTGTGCCCAGCAGGCAGCTGTCATTCATCACCGGCCTCCCGGGCTGGAGTGCCAATGGTGGCACCCCGAGGGCAGAAGGAATAGCGGCCCTGCCTCCCGACCGTCCACTGCTTCTCAGGTCTGCTGGAACTGGGGTGATTCCGCAAGGAATCTGTGGACTGTGACAGGGATTCCGAACGTCGTTCATAAATTATGAGAGAAATTCTAGGAACTGCTTTTGGGCCAGAAGGTTAATTACCTGCCTGCAGCTCCCCGATCTGCGTGTTCGTAGACGCCGGCTGTGGGCCTTCTGTTCCGGGCTGGCTGCATGCTGCTGCTGGAACCGAGTCATAAATCACTGTCCCAGCAAACATTTAATGTTCCAGTAAATACCTGTGATCCGCTTAGAAATAAAGGTTCAGTATAATTTGCTTCTACTTGGATTTCAGCCACTACTTGTCAGTCTTCTCTAATGTTTTTACTAAAGGAATCCATTCATTTTTAGAGTATTTGTTCACAGGTTTAAGAACACTAGCAATAAATAATCCTATAAAATAAAAGGCTAATACGCAAATTGTCCCCATGGGCACGAACTGTGACCTCCTGAGCCACACCGGCCTGGCTATTATACAAAATAGGGCTCCAGATTAACTTTTTAATCTTCTAAGTTGCTCATGGCCATTACTGCTCAATCTGTTGCATTCAGTGTGTTTACTGGCATGATATAAGATTTGATCTTCTGAGCCATCTGACCGAGTGGTCAAGTTCATTTCTTAAATCCGTGGCCTAATTTAAGAGTGTCAAGATACCTCATTTAAGAATACCAGGATTTGCAAGGTTTTTCTTTATTAATTTCACGTTACCTAAACAACAGTCTTTAGAAAGGATTTGTGTCCAGATGTTGGACAGTGAGGCGGTTTTGTAGCCATCGATGGATAGTCAGTATTCGGGGGCTTTAGGGTCCTTGTATGGGAGCACACACACTAACCTTCACTCCCTCCACAAACTTCAGATGCTGTTTTAATATCAGTATGTTGCTCTTTGGTGAGAACCAGAGTTCTTCTCATGCCTTTAATTAACATTCCATTGCATAAAACAATGGTAGCGTTAATAAACTATTATTCTAATAGCATGCATTAGACTAGAATCGAGTTTCCCCCTGTTGCCTTTAGCCACATTTGCATGGTTGTTGTCATAATGCAGTTTCTTTGTTAAAGATTCCCGGTGGGTGACTTGCTTGGGGGCCGGGCTAGACCCGGGTAAGGGGTTCCATGTGCATCCGGATGTCCCCTGTGGAGGGCACAGCCCCGTTTCCTGGAGCCCTTCCCTGACATTTCCCACCTTTCCTCGCCCTTTCACACCTAGAATATCTTGAAGCTCCTCCCACCTCAGGCGTGCCAGCAGTGAGAATTGGGAGGCACTAGCCAGTACGATAAGATAATCCAAAGATGGAGACTTACCCAGAGTGTCTCAGATGGTCTTACACGGGCCCCGGAACTGCATCCCTTCCGTCCTGTGCCTTTCCTGACGACCTGAGCTAGTCCTTCTCCCGCGCCCTCAGAGGCTTTCTCACACCTGCCTCCGTCCGTATCTGAGATGACCGTCTGTGTTTTCTTTAACTTCTCCATGCCCTTTTCCTCACACGAGTGACATTGAAGGGACGGCGATTGTGCGAATGTACTCGTAACCCCATTCCCAAGGCCCTGGACAAGGACAGATACCTGTTTAACGAATGAGTGAGGCCGCTTCGTGGAGCCTCCACTCTGAGGCATCTTTTAAAATCAACCTCCGTTCAGCCCTGTACAGTGGGCATCGTGTTCCTCTGTGTTCCTGGATGTGTTTGAAGAAAACACAGAGGATGGTAATGTTACTGGGTGTCCGAGCGTAATGTGAGCAAAGAGGCAGACACAAAGAACTCGCCTGCTTTTCTTAGCCCGGTCACGCACACGTCATACGCACGTCAGTGTCATGTGTGCGGCTGTGCCCATTAGCTGACTGCCGGTAGCTGCCCCTGTGTGTGCTGTGTGTGCGGTATTGGCCAGGGCCGCGTTCCGCTCCCTGTGGAAGGTGCGTACCTGTCTCCTGTGATGGCGGGCCTGCTTGAGACATAACACACATTCCGCCCTCCCCCTCCCCCGGCACCCCTGCTCCCTGTGAACTCTGAGGACCCAGTGCCTCCCTTGCTGGACAGAAAGATCTGGTTCATGTCAACTGTCATGTCAAGAAGCGGAGTTTCCGTCAATCACTTTAGAAAGTCCCGCCTCCGTTACCCAGAACAGCAGCCACATTGTTAATCAGGAGGCGGCGCAGAGCTGGGGCTACATTCTGACTCCCGCACGCAATAGCTCTGTCCGCTGAGGCACTGGCGCCTCCTCCCTGTGCCTCACTTTCTCTGTTTGGAAACCAGGGACACGGATACCCAGACCCCAAGGTTGTTGCCAGGACGAAAGTTGCTGCGAGGCGTTGAGCGCCGTGCTCCGCCGAGCAGAGCGAGCGGGACCCCCTGGCTGTTGTTATTGTTTCTGCTTCGATGAGCTTTTAGCTCCATTTTCTTAGCGAATTTTTGAACTAATTCTCGTGTTGGTCAACATAACACTGTGGTTCCCTAAACACAGTGAAGGCAGTGCCTGAACCTGCCCACGGTACTGCAGGATGGCATGTGCACTGGCCTCAGAGTGCACTTAGCCTCTGTGCCTGGCGGCGTCCACGCAGGAAAGAAAGGCTGCTCTTCTCGAAAATTAGTTCCTTCATACCAGGAGGGCTGTCCGTGTGGGGTGCGTGTCCTCATTCCCCGGGCCCAGCTCACAGGAGCCCCCGGGCGCCCCTCCTCCCGCTGAGGCTGGAACGTGGGCTGTTCTGGGGCCTCCCCCAGACGTCCCTGCTTCAAACCCAGGTTCAGTGGAGCAGAGGCGGCCCGGGGGCCACGGGGCCATGGAGGCCATAGGGGCCCCGGGACCCACAGGGAGCCATCTGTCTCTGGAGGCAGCACTGGCTGGAGGGTCAGGGCGGGGCCTGGTGGGAAGGCAGCGCCTTGCTCACTGGAATGATGCCAGTGACCCCGGACGGAAGGAGAGTCCTGGTCAGCACAGGAGGGAGGCACTGCTGGTCGGAGGCCTGTCTGCGTGGAAGGAAACACGGGCAGAGTCCTGCACCTGCTGAAAGGTGACTCCCTCCTGGTGCTGGGCTTCGGTGCAGCCGGGACCAGCATCCACGTCAGCGCCGGGTTAAATGGAGGGATAAGTGACAAGTGGCTTCTCTACCAGTCGCCTTTGACTGGGGGCAGCTGCACATTGCATTTTGTCACATTTTTGTCGTTTCGCAGTAGAACTTCAACAAACTGTGACAAGTGTCTGCGTGCTTGCTTGGTTTACAAAGAGGCTCGGCAAGTCCTGAGTAACCTCTGGGTGACAGGTACCCGGTCACATCAGAGTGTGGGTCCACGATTGCCTAGTTCAGCAGCCGGTGGTTCTGTTCAGCGAACACCAATTCTATGAAAGTCTTTTGAAACTCATCCCTCTAACTGAGATAGGACATGAAAAACTTTCTTTAAAAGCAAAGAAAGTATCAGTGGGATAACTAAAGACCCTCAGTGCTCATTGATTAATGTCGCTCCTTAATAAATTGACTCAGAGAGCCTGGCTGGAGTGGTTGAGCATCGTCCCATGCAGAAGGCAACTGATAGGTGTTTCTCACATCGATGTCTCTCTCTCTCTCTCTCTCTCTCTCTCTCTCTCTCTCTCTCTTTCCCCCTTCTTCTCTCTAAGAATATCCTCAGATGAGGATTAAAAAAATGATTCATGTAAAACTTTTTTCACAAATTCTTAAAATCAGGAGACTTCAGGTGGGCTCACGCCCTAAAAGGACCGCGCATCAGGCCTGCTGCTGGGACTCTCGCTTGTTTCCGAGTCCAGCAGGTACAGCGGGCTGGGTCCCTGTCCACCGGAGGGAAGGCCAGCCCACTGCCCGCTGCTGTGGTGCGGGGCCTAGGGGGCACGGAGCGGGCGGGGACCGATCTGAGTGCGGGGGGAGAAGGAGGATGGCGCTGCTTGCTCTGCGCCTTGCGTGTTCTGACGCGGAGCCCTCCCTCTCTCGTAGGCGAGCGCCCCTACCAGTGCCCGTACTGCGAGAAGGGCTTCAGCAAGAACGACGGGCTGAAGATGCACATCCGCACGCACACCCGGGTAAGACGCGGCCGGCCGCCCGGTCACGGGGAGCCAGGCTTCCTCACAGAGGCGCGGAGCTGACCTTGGGCAGACCAAGGCCGTGGGTCTGAAATTGCGTGTTTATGTTTATGATGGACGTTG
>NW_005871784.1:213161-217949 GCF_000147115.1 Myotis lucifugus | reverse complement strand
GCGACAGGCTTCCAAGTAAATAGGTTGTCTCGATAGTAAATGTGACAATGGGGTCTACTGCGTGTTTGCAAGGACCCCTCCGGAACAGAGGTGTCACCAGGCGGACATTTGGGGTACGGAATAGTTAATCTCGAGACCGGCGCTTAGACCGTGTTCGCCTTTGGGGAGGGCCATGGTCGGCAAACTGCGGCTCGTGAGCCACATGCGGCTCTTTGGCCCCTTGAGCGTGGCTCTTCCACAAAATACCACATGCGGGCGCGCACATACAGTGCGATTGAAACTTCGTGGCCCATGCGCAGAAGTCGGTATTTTGTGGAAGAGCCACACTCAAGTGGCCAAAGAGCCGCATGTGGCTCACGAGCCACGGTTTGCCGACCACTGGGGGAGGTGGAAGGCAGGGACGGTTCGTGGCTGGTCAGCGTCTCTTCCCCAGGTGCCCCCTCTCCTCTCCTGCACACCTCTGCTGGGTGTGCCACCTGCCACACGGCTCTTCCGGACAATCGGAGGCTGTGGCTGTCTCCTCGGGCTCGTTTTGATTGGGCTCCATCTGTGGTTCCCTGCAGCCTCTTTCTCGCGGTTCCTTTAAAGCCTGGCCTTTGAAATGCCGGTGGTCTGTGTAGAAGTGAGCGCTTTTTCAAGTTTTAAGAGGCGTGCCTAGTCCTCTGAGAGCGATTCGGATCCAGGCCTCTCTGGCTTTACTTCTCACCTTAGCTGCAAAATAAAAACTTTAGAGCAGCGGTTCTCAACCTGTGGGTCGCGACCCCTTTGGGGGCCGAACGATCCTTTCACAGGGGTTGCCTAAGACCATCGGAAAACACATATACAATTACATATTGTTTTTGTGATGAATCACTATGCTTTCATTATGTTCAACTTGTCACAATGAAATTGGGGGTCACCACAGCATGAGGAACTGTATTAAAGGGTCGCGGCATTAGGAAGGTTGAGAACCGCTGCTTTAGAGAAAACACGTCGTCATCACATCCTCTCCAGCGTGAGGGCACCCCAGCCCCCCGCTGCGGCGCCGTGGCCGTGAGATGCCCTTGGAGGCCCCGTAAGGACCGCCCTCCTGGTTTTGTGACGGGTGAGGGGCGGCTCCTCTGCAGGTTAAAACAGATCCCCTGGTTCCCATTCACGATGCCGTGCTTGTCTCATACGAATATGAGCAACTGGGCCACTTCCTACGGATAAACTTAAACAGGACAACGACTTCAGTGCACATGTTCAAAATACCTGTTTCACATGGGCCTTAGCACAGAGGCGTGACTTAGCTTCAGGGACGTTTACTCATTTCTTAAGTGTACAGTTGTCACAGACGTGCCAGGCATGTGTTTTAAAGATGCCAACCTGCCCTGGCTGGTTTGGCTCAGTGGATAGAGCGTCGGCCTGCGGACTGAAGGGTCCCAGGTTCGATTCCCGTCAAGGGCATGTACCTTGGTTGTGGGCACATCCCCAGTAGGGGGTGTGCAGGAGGCGGTTGATCGATGTTTCTCTCTCATCGATGTTTCTAACTCTCTCTCCCTCTCTCTTCCTCTCTGTAAAGAATCAATTAAATATATATATATAAATCAAGCATGTCAAACGCTCGGCCCACGGGCCACATGTGGCCCACAACGAATATTAAAAAAAAAAAGATGCCAACCTGCAGACAAAGGGGCCTGGCTTCCCTTATCAAACCTGGAGATGCCCAGCCCCTGGGCGTGTGGGTGCCGTTCCCTGCCTCCCCGGGGACAGGGTTGAGCAAGTCGCTGCCAGAAAAATGCCTCGGGTTTCCCCCGAGACAGTGGGGTATTTCAAATTCAACTCATTTGTCTTTTTACTTTTTAATAACAGATTATTTTAGAAGTTTTAACTAAAGCTTATTAATGAGAACAGTGAGAATAGTTAAAATAAATACAAAGACCCCTAAGTTCATGCCAGGTGCTGTCCGGGGCCTTCGCGAGCGTTAACTCCTGTGAGGCTCACAGGAGCTCACCAATGCATCTCACAGGCACTGCAGCCTCCGGGGGAAACTGAGGCACAGGCCAGCGAGGGCAGAGCTGGGGTCAGGTCCCAGGCCGGGCGGCAGCGGGCAGCCCCTCACCTTCCACACAGTGGCCTTTGGTTCAATGAAATATTCCGGGTGTCACTGACTCTCATCCCCTCTCCTGTATATTTTCAAACTAAATGAACTGCAGCAATAACCCCACATTTCTTTTCTTTTTTAAAAAAATATATTTTTATTGATTTCAGAGAGGAAGGAAGAGGGAGAGAGAGAGATAGAAACATCCATGATGAGAGAGAATCATGGATCGGCTGCCTCCTGCACGCCCCCCACTGGGGATCGAGCCTGCAACCTGGGCATGTGCCCTTGACCGGAATCGAACCTGGGACCCTTCGGTCCGCAGGCTGACACTCTATCCACCCAGCCAAACCGGCCAGGGCGACCCCACATCTCTAAGTCTCGCGTTCATTTGCATACCTGAGCCTGGACTCCAGGACCCCGAAGCAGCCTTGGTATCCAGGTGCAGGCGGCACCTGTCCGGTAGGGCACACAAGGAAATGGAGCCTGACCTTGATGCTGGGAGCCCCCAGGCTGAGCCAGAGTCCCCGTGGGTGTGGGTAGGAGCAGCGAGGTGCAGCGTGAATAACACGAGCCTGGCGGGTTGGCCTGAGACTCCTCTTTATTTTTCTTTCTCACGTTGTTCGTGTGTCCGTTGCATTTGATCGCAGTCAGCTCTAGTTTCTAATCCCGTTTCCTGGGCAGTGGATACGTGCAGGCATCCTTTGTGTTTTAGCGCGACTTTCTGAACTCGGATGAAGGTGATCAGCTAATGCCATCAAATTAATATCAGAACCAAAGGAGACTTTAGACAAGTTCTAGAGCAGCGGTTCTCAACCTTCTGGCCCTTTAAATACAGTTCCTCATGTTGTGACCCAACCATAAAATTATTTTCGTTGCTACTTCATAACTGTCATGTCACTATTGTTATGAGTCAATGTAAACATCTGATATGCAGGATGGTCTTAGGCAGGGGTCCTCAAACTTTTTAAACAGGGGGCCAGTTCACTGTCCCTCAGACCGTTGGAGGGCCGGACTATAGTTTAAAAAAAAACTATGAACAAATTCCTATGCACACTGCACATATCTTATTTTGAAGTAAAAAAACAAAATGGGAACAAATACAGTATTTGTATTTGCATGTCGTTTGAGGACCCCTGGTCTTAGGCGACCCCTGTGAAAGGGTCGTTCGACCGCCAAAGGGGTCGCGACCCACAGGTTGAGAACCGCTGTTTTAGAGGAACAGTCTCTACAAGTTCACGTTTCCCCAATACTATTTGGGTTTTAAAGACACAGTCCAGAGAAGGTCCCGTTCCGTGGGGACCGTTAACGTGCCGGGTTCCGTTTTGCATTCCCATTGCATTCGCTATCTAAGAGCTCTAAATCCAGACATTTTTCGGGTCCCATTTCAAAAGCTAATTTCAGGTTCATTGCAACAATGACAACAACTAATTCACTCAACAAGTCTCATCTTTAAGACGTTCGGTGGGTCCACACACCTCCCACCCAGATCTGCATCCTGGGGTTCCTGCCCGGAGGGGGCGTCTCGGGGAAGGAGCGCAGAGCCCTCGCACCCTGGGCCCTGTTTATGGGGGCAGCACGGCCCCAGCGGGGGAGACAGTCCTGCTAAAAGCCCCCGTGGCTGAACCGTCATTGGTCTTCCACGGAGAGCCCGGGGCTGGCGTTGTATTCACCTCCGTCCTGATATTTATTTTCTTCCTTTTGGTTTCAGCACATTGACTGTGTTGAGTTTCCTTGTTCCTCCGCCTTCCTGTGAGGCTTGTAATTAGTTAAATAGCAGTTTCACCTGCTTCCTCCCGACCCTCTGGTGGCGTCTGCCTCTTCCTCGCTCTCCGACAAGGGTGAGGGGCTCTCGGCCGTCTTTTCGACGTGCAGCTCACCTGCCTGCTGGGGACCGCAGTCCACACCCGTCTCCTGATGTCAGGCTCACAGCAGTGAGGGACATAGACTGCCCAGCCTTCTCCTCGCCGGGGCGGGAAGGGGGGAATCGGGGGGAGGGGAGGTGACCTGCTCCTGGGCTTCACATCCTTAGGGCAGTGACTTATTCGCAGCTGCCTAGGGTTGTCGGACTCACTTCTTCCACTTAATGGCTGTAGATTAGTTTTCTGCTTGGGAGGGGACAACAGCAGAAACTCGTACCCCAGGTTCAGGTGGCGCCTCCCTCCCTTCAGGGAGGCCCCCTTTTCAGGCCCGAGTGGTCCCGGCCCGTGTGGTTCTGGCCCGTGTGGTCCCAGCCCATGTGGTTCTGGCCTGTGTAGGAACCCCTGTGGTCCAGGCCCCTGGGGTCCAGGCCGTGAGGGCAGTTTCTCTAAAGGGCTGGGTCTCCGGTGCAGGCTGGTCCGGTGGCCGGGGCAGGGCCTTGGTCCAGAGCCCCTGATCTCTCTCCAGGCTCCTCCCGTCCCACGCCTGTCCCATCCTGTCCCTCTGCCTGGGTGACGGAGGACGGGGCTTTCTGGGGAAACTGAGCCTCCGTTGGGGCAGGTTTCACACTGTGGACACCGTAGCTTGAATTGAAACCAGGACTTTAACAAAACTGGAGAAGAAAGAGGGATGTTCTAGGCCTTTAGGACGTTCCAGACGCTGCCCCCCGCATCTCCTCCCCCTGCATCTCCTCCCTCTGCCTCTCCTCCCCCTGCCTCTCCTCCCCCTGCCTCTCCTTTTTTAAAACTCAGCGCTTCCTTCCTCTGCTGGAAAAACGTCTCCTCTTCCTGCCTCTCCTCCTTTTG
>NW_005871784.1:206572-207722 GCF_000147115.1 Myotis lucifugus | reverse complement strand
GCTGGGGGTGGGGGTACTGTGTGGGTAAGTGCTGGGCTGGGGGTACTGTGTGGGTAGGTGCTGGGGGCCTGCCAAGCTTCTCCTGCTTTATAACTGGGTAAGAGGAAGGATACAAACACATTTAATAACTTTTTGAAAAGTTTATTATAATTTCAGAGGAAACTTTTAAGGTTGTTTTTACTTTCAGTTTTTCTAAATCATGGGCGTTTGTTCTGTGTGGGCCAGAGGACTGGCTCGTTGCCGCTATTGAAACTGCCTTTAATTTGGTTTTATTGTTTCTAGAGCCCACGCATTTCTTGGGGGGTTACGTGCCTTGTAAGTGAATCGTTTAAGATAAATGGCTTTAAGGCACCATTGTGTTTTACTTGGCTCAGAATCGTACCTGAAGGTGAACATTCTCACTCTAGCAAGGCAAGCGGGTTCCTTTGTGAACGGGAAGCAGGGAAGGGTGCCCCCTGAGAGAGAAGGTCCTCTGCAGGGCCGACGGCGTCCCTTCCCCCTTCTCTGTTCCTCCCCGTGAGGGTCATCGGCCACCGGGCAGGGTGCCTGCTCCCCCCTCTGTGCCACTGTCCCCGGGACCCAGTCCACTCTCTGAAGTCACCGGCAAAGCCAGTCCCTCCAGGAGCACCTCTGCGGGCACCGGCGACGCTCCTGGCAGGGACCTGGTCCGAGCCTTCTAGAAGGCGCTAGTTCTCCTGACTTCCCTGGGCTTTGGGGAGTGAGAGGGGAAACTTAAGTTGGATTTCAGAGTCTTGACAAATTTATTGGGCAGGCAGGTGGCCCCATGGGAAGCCAGACAAAAGTCTTCTGTGGAATTAAATTGTTTCACTGCCGTGAGGGGTCCAGCTGGACCCAGGCATGAAATGTGGTTTTTCGGCCCCGTTTTCTAATGATACTTTAATTTTCATTCAGTATTTCTAGGCCTCATTTGAATTTTTTTTTTTGGGGGGGGGGGGACTGGAGGGGGGGGAGAAGAAAGCCGGCCCTGTCGATCTAAAAACATAATGTGGCGCAACAATAAAATAAAATTTAAAAAAAAGAAAATAAAACCAACAGACAAATAAAAGAATAGAAATTAAAAACGAAACAAAACAAAACCAAAAAACCTTTCTTTCGCCCCCCACCCCCGGACTCCCCCCAAAAAAAACAA
>NW_005871784.1:180158-206018 GCF_000147115.1 Myotis lucifugus | reverse complement strand
ACCAGACCCCGCTGGTCGGCTGCAGAGACTGACGATGTGGCCTTGCTGATGGCCTCAGGTCGCGTCTCAGAAACTAAACACCACGGAACGCGTCTCCGGGAGCCGAAGCTTCTGTTTCCTGTTTCGTGACAGGGGTGCGGGCGGTGGCTGGGTGGGCGGGAATCCTGACTAGAGAGACTCTTTGACGGGGGTGGCATGTTTCTGATTGTGATTCTTTTTCTAAAAAAATATATGATTTCAGAGAGGACGGGAGAGGGAGAGAGAGAGAGAGAGAGAAACATCAATGATGAGAGAGAATCATTGGTCGGCTGCCTCTTGCACACCCCCTACTGGGGATCGAGCCTGCAACCCCAGGTATGTGCCCTTGACTGGAATTGGACCCGGGACCCTTCAGTCCGCAGGCCAACGCTATCCACTGAGCCAAGCCAGCCAGGGCTCCAATTGTAATTCTTTACGATTCAGAAGAGCGTACTTAGGCTCATGTGGCCAACCACGTCTTACTGAGTCAACTGCTTGACTTGCGGTGTTTGTAGGGAAGGTAAGGAAGTGCAGGCTCTTCATGCTTCGGGGAGGAGCTGATCCGACAGAGCACGGCCAGGCCCGAGCGCAGTGTCCCAAGGGCGCCCTGTACCCATGGCAGGGGCTCCTGGCTCACCTGGGAGGGGTGCAGGGGCCCCTGGCTCGCCTGGGAGGGGTGCAGGGCCGCCTGGCTCGCCTGGAGGGGTGTGGCGAGGAAGCGGCCAGGAGAAGCGGGCGAGAGGCTGGTCTGCGGGAGGAGGGAGCCACCGGTGAGGCCCACATGGATGGAACCGGAGGGCCGAGCAGCAGGAGGGCACAGAGAAGCCAGGGCGGCTGGCGGACACCCGGCCTCAGCCAGGCCGCACTGCATGCTGCTTCTCACCCACATCATTATCCCCGCAGTGTGGGCGTGAACTAGTCTGGTTTGGGGCCTCTTTCTTCTTCATCCCTCCTGCCACCTCCTCCTGGGCAGGCATCGCCCACTTCTCTGTGCTGGACGTACTCACCGACGCAGGAATGCCCGGCTGTTAGGTCAGCTCAGTGTCTCACTTCTGTGTCCTTGTTTTCCTTCCCTTTTCCTTCGAGCTTAGCTCCTGTGTTCATTCATTCGGCAACAGAACAGTCTTCCGTTTGCCCTGGTGCTCACTGGCAGTTGTCCGTCTCTTCTGTGGAAAGCGCTCTGAGTGGATCCGGGGTTGAGTGGGGATGACACGCCCACACCGAGCCCGTCTCGCCCCGTTGTGTGTGCCTTCTCAGAGGGACACGGACACGCCATTTGTGACTTTGACCTTGTTCAGAGGGGACCGTGGGGGATGGGGACCGTAGGCCATGGGAAACAGCAGCCACCTGCCCGAGGAGACAGGTTGTTCCCGTAACGAGCTGAACCGGGTCAGGGTATGAGCATGAGTTTCCTAGAAGGAACTGAATTTGGGGCCGGCATGCGGAGTTGGCCAGGTGCTGTGCTTGGGGACACCCAGGGCAGAGCAGGGAGGGGCGTGTGCTGAGGGGACGGGAGCCGAGGGCGGCCGGGCAGGTTCCCGGGATGGGCAGCTTCCGAGCTGAGTGGGGCAGCAGGTGGGTCTGTGGGTGGTGACAGGTGGGTCTGTGGGTGGTGACAGGTGGCTCTGTGGGTGGTGACAGGTGGGTCTGTGGGTGGTGACAGGTGGGTCTGTGGGTGGTGACAGGTGGCTCTGTGGGTGGTGACAGGTGGGTCTGTGGGTGGTGACAGGTGGGTCTGTGGGTGGTGACAGGTGGGTCTGTGGGTGGTGACAGGTGACTCTGGGTGTGAGTGGCAGCCCAGCCTTGACTGTTGCCCTGGGAGGGGATGAAGGAGAGAGCAGCCATGACCTCTGGCTCCCTGCTTATGGGAAACACAGAGCTGGACATAAAGCAAATGTTCAGTCCAGGCAGGTCTGCCCGGACTAACCTCCCGCCTTTACATGATTTATTTCACTTCACGGAAGCTGTGCTGCAGGTTAGCACGGACGCAGCTCTCGCTCAGCAGCTACGTCTGCAGTTACGACTGTGACTGCGTGAGGGCCCAGCTTAAGGCTGACCTCTCCTCGGAGCTTGAGGCCTGTGTGCGTGTTGGTTGAGCCCTGGGCCCCGTGGTGTGAGGGAGCAGCCTGGCCGCTGACTGGCAGCCCCGGCTGTCAGTCTGCGGATGTTCTATGGGAGTCCCAGGTGTCCAGGAACCCCGCTGGGACCCCGCTGTCGCCACGGGGAGCAGGAGCAGAGCAGGAGCAGAGTTAGGTAACAGGAAGCTCTGGGAATATCGGCTCGCAGGCTGGTAGCTGCCTCGCCACATGGTTTATCTTTAGACGCTAATAACACACTTCAGGGCTTACGGACAGCGAGTGCCGCCTGCGATGCATAAAGAGAGAATTCCTTTGTTTCTAAGACAGGCAGTAGGCAATTAATTACTTAAAGCGGGGCCGCTATTCTTAGGAAAGTGATACATTTTCTGTACTGTTTTCCCTCTGAATTTTATATTCATCTTGTCCTCCTTCCAGGGGGTTTAATGACTCAAGCATCATAACGAGTCTTGAAATAAAGGACCATCTCTTTATACGAAGAACCTTGAAAGAACCTTGAAATAAAAGACCATCTATTTATATGAAGAGCAGTGCTAAATCGAGGGTGCATACATAATTCCATTTCTCCATAAAATCGCCGGTGATATTTTCATAGAGTGTGCCCTTTTCAACTTGAATTATATGATGCACACGCATATTTAGATAATACACGGAAGGAAGCAGGGTCGTATAATACATAAAGCACCCTTATTGAATTCCTATCATGGGCCAGGCATTATGATGCGCAAACCCGGAGACACAGCTTAATGTCTCATGTTACCAACGAGGGAGGGGGGCTTGGAGAGAGTAGGTGGCTTGTCCAGGGTTGTAGGACTAATCACAGGCAGCGCGGACATGGGAAATCAGATCTCTTCATTGCTCAAGGCTGGATTCTTATTTTTTTTTTTTAATCATCATCAGAGGCGAGAGGAGGAAGGGAGAGAGAGAAACATTGATGTGAGACAGAAACGTCAATTGCTTGCCTTCCGTGCACATCCTGACGGGGCATCAAACCTGCAGCCTTTCGGTGCCCAGGGCGATGCTCAACCACCTGAGCCACCCCTGCCGGGCAAGGCTGCATTCTTCATGCCGGTGTGTTCAGCTGTCAAGATGCTGTACAGGGTTATGCTCCATGTCGTGTGAACCAATCTTTTGCAGAAAGTCTAAGAACAGTGGTCTTGATTTCTCTGTCAGTTCAAGGGTCTCCTGCATCCCTGGGACCCCTTCCTGCTTCCTCCCCGCCCCCGCAAGGAGCCCAGGACTCAGGCTGCAGCGTGTCCTGCAGGAGCCGGCTCCCAGGTGGCTGTCAGGAAGAGACCCCTCCTGGGACATCACTCCGCAGTCCCCGTGGGACCCACAGGCGTTTCCCTGTCAGTGCCCTCTTTAAGCTATTTTCAGTTAAGATTGTTCATATTTTGAAAGCCACCAGTGTCCCAAGTAGATCCCGGAAAAGGATCTGGGGTGTTTATCTAAGGTGTCCCTTGAGATAAACTCTAACCGTGCAGGTGTGGGACATTCAGGTAGTTGCTAGCAAAGAGGCTACTCTACGCAAGCAGGACCAAGGGCAGGCCTAGAACCAAAAAGATGAGCTTTAATTTCAGTTTTAAGTGTACGAAAAATAATTAAATTAACTGCTGGAAGAATTACACCACATGAAACATATGCAGTTGCAAATCACACAGCACTTTATTACTCATACAAGTTCCTGATGCTGCTGGTTTAGGCTTAATGGGGGATCCTGGTGTGCTGTCCTCTGGGGTCCGGCAGCTGGGCTGGTCCGGTCCGGATGCAGGCGGCCAGTGTTCCTCACCCCAGAGCTCGGTTGTGTCTTGATCAGAGGGATGGGGTTGGGGGGATACTAGCCGTTTTTCTGTCTTCTGGCAGAAAGAGGAGCGTGGAGCGCGTCGCTTGCCTGAGTGGCAAAAGGACGTGCCTTTGTGGCTGTCTTGACAGGCGAGCACCGTTGGCTGGTCAGGACCCATTTTTAAAGCCTGTTCCATACCCGCAGCCGTTCAGGTGGCTATCAATGAACTACGTCAATGCACACATGTTCATCGCAAACAGGGCGAGGGGCTCCATGTGGTTATCTAGGGCGAGTACATCACTCACACAAATGGTTATCTTGACAAGTCACTCTGAAAACTGAAGTTCAAATCCTTATCTATGGGGTACACACGCTTCAGGGCAGTGGGGAATGAGTCCTTAATATCACGCTTTCAGTTTCAAGGAAAGTTAACTCAAAACATTTTTAAACATTTTTAGACATTGTCAAAGTATTTTTAAACATTTCTATATATTATTACAACCAGGGAGGGCTACCTCTTGGCCCTTTTAATCCATTTTAATAAGTGAAATGTCATGGAGGGAGGTTGACGCCTCACATTTTGCCTGACTCTCTCATCTGGAAGCTTCTCTGACTCCTTGGAGGTGAGCACAGCGTATTCAAGGTCGGAACCCTCAGATCTCTGCCCGTGGCTGTGTCAGGGGTGGTCTTTTCCTGAGAAGAGAGATCCAGGCAAGAGTGACTCTCAGGACGTCGCCCCAAGTCCGTACCAGGGGCAGGGGTCCAGCCGAGGGACTGGGCTTGGAAGGAGCCATCGGCCACAGTCACACTGCCTTCCCCTAAGGCAGGGGTTGCAACCCCTGGCACACATGCCAAACATGGCACGCCAGTAACTTTTGCTGGCACTCAAAACCCTCTCTTATAATCTTCCATTTACAATTTTTTTCTTAATACAGTGGGGCCTTGACTTACGAGTGTTCCGACTAACGAGTTTTTTGAGATACCAGCTGTCTCTCGGCCAATTTTTTGCATTGAGTTGATAGAGTAATTTGAGTTAACGAGCTCCTAATGAGCTCGGTTTCAGAACGAATTAAACTCATAAGTCAAGGCCCCACTGTATTGACTTTTTTATTTTTCAGATAAATTCAGTGTAGGTGCATCTTAGATAAATAAATAATTTAACATAACATGTATACATTAAAAAATAAATGTATTTTTCATCATCATATACTGTGTTTTTGTCGCTCAAATGAATTTTATTATTTCTTCAAGGTTCTTCACATACGTACACCTTAAGAGATATCAAGTAGACGTAACATGTTCTCAAAAAATTAGGGTTGGCACGCAGAAGAATTTTGAGTCAGAGATTTTGCTGGTTTTGGCACGCACTCACAAAAAGGGTGCCCACCCCTGTCCTAGGGACTCGAGGAAGCGACTAGTTCTTAAATAAGTTCATTTTAGTACTTCTAGGGAGTTTATTCTTAAATTTATCCTCAAATTCATGACGACGCAAAGGGCCTTTAGGATAGAGGTTACTTATTTTATTTTTAGTTGTAATCATGGCTGTCCCCTTTTTCTGCAGACAAGAGAAAACCTTGGATTTATTGTTCTCGCTAAAAGAGGCCATTGGTGGCTCTAAGAACATGAGGCAGAGTCTGGACACGGTGGATGCTGTTTGGTGGGGAAGTGAAAGATGAGAGGCACAAATTCTATGGTGTCACAGAAAGACCAGTTTGTCTTTTTATTTTAATGCATATCTGGATACTAAGTGTTCTCTGAAACCATCGTTGTACGGAATCAGAATCAGAAAGAATCCTATATAATGAAGAGCTAATATGCTAATTAGACCCCATGGTGGGATGACCTTCTGGAACGACCTTTTAAAATGACCAGTGGGCAGGGTCGCGTGGCCGTGGGACCACGAGGCAGCCAGGGCTGCGAGGGCTGAGCCCCTTGCATGTCTAGAGTATAAAATTTTATAATTTCTTAAATATATAAAATATATAATTTTTATAATTACATAAATATGAAATACAGAAATTAAAATGTGTAAATATGTGACATGTACGTATACGTACACACATTTTTACACTTAGTTTCCTGTGTCATCTGCTCAAGGTTATACATAGAAGCCATGGGACCAGGATGAAGAGCCACTTCTCAGTGCGTCTCTGACCCTAAGCGCTACTGACCGACACCGGAAAGACCCGGCAGTCAGGAGATTGTTTCGTTCCCTTTGTAAAGCTTATGGCGACTGCCAGTGCTGATGGCTCATGGCCCTGATGCGGTTGTACCCGGGCCACCAGCCAGACGGCTCTTTGAGGGCTGGGGTTCTGGAGACGTGAAGTAGGCGAGTGGGCACAGGCCTTGGGACTGGTCATCAGAGCCGAGCCTGGCCCCGCGGGGTCAGAGGTCGAGCGAGGGCAAGCTGTGAGTGACATGAAACACTGGTCCAGGGGCCGGTCCTTATCACGATGGAGAGTGTGGCCGAGCCCCGCCGTGGTGCACGCAGAGGGCGGAGCACATCCGGCTGCAGCAAACCAGACATTCGAGAACCTCCGTCAGCATCGGGATGACCTCGAGGCTCCCAGAGTGCGGCCACCGGACCAAAGCCTGCGGCCCAGGCCTCGAACATCCCGAGTATCCATGCCAGACACAGGCTGGACGCCCCCCTCCCCGCCAACTCGGCCCCTCGGAGGGCAGTCAGAGGCTTTCCCTGCGCCTGTCTCAGGAAGCAGTCACTTAATTAATCGGAACGAATTCCACTGAACTCACACCTTTGTCAGTCTCACATACATCGTACGCGTGTGCACAGCCCGTATCACGTATGTTCTCTCCTTGGCACGTGGCTTGCTGATCGGCTGCTCCTTCTGTTTAGCGGACGGACGGCCCTGGCTCACTGGGTCCGTGTGAGTGAAGATGAGCATTTTGCTGGAGTGTGGCATGCTGCCTGCTTTGGATCTATTAAGTATATTGGCTTTGCAGAGGCAGCAGAAGTCAAGGCACCGAAATGAACATGTGTTTTTAGCCATGTAAGCAGTGTACCACGTCGTTGCCAAAAAGTGACGTTCCAGCGACAGAACAGTCTGTAACATGCGGGACAGTTTATCGCCCAGGAACGTGTGGCTGGATTCTGCATTTTTTTTTATATTAAATCTTGTTTCTATTTCTCGGTTGGCAGGACATGAGTGAGTTCTCCAACATCTGTGCTGGTGAGGGTGGTAGCGAGGACCGTGGCTGCCCAGCCACCTGTCTGTCCTGCCCAGGGACCCTGGGCTCGGCCCAGAGCCTGCTCCCCCCGCCCCTCCCACGGGTGTGACCTGAGATGTGTGTGGTCCCTCGTCCTGACTGGTCCTGCACGTCACGTGACAGGAAGGGACACTTGCACTCCTGGGCACTGAGCCGAGGTCCGGGGTGCAGGTGAGAATCACGTCAGCTGACTCCCCCAAGCATGTTGTTGATGTTGGTTGGGCTTGGAGGATGGATGCCTGGCTACTGAGACTGTCCCTGGGATCATAGACGAGAGACGCATTTCTAAGAGACTGTGCCGGCCGGCAGTGCCTCTCTGACATGTGAGCACAGATCTCAGCCCAGGAACGAATGCAAAGCCTTACACAGTCCATCGGGAGCATCTCAGGATGCAAGGGACCGGTTTGCACCGCGATCTCGCGTTCCATGTGGCCTCTGTCTTGGAACTCACCCAAAACAAGGAAACTACACGCATTCAGTCTTCTTCTGTCTCCTCGTTTCCGAAAGAGTTGGATAGTTGCTGAGTGACATAGGGAGTTCCTTGGTCAGAATGTTCTTCCTTCAAACACAACAAGGAACAGAAGTGTGGCCTCCCCTGACACCCTGCTCTCCTCCCGCCCCCCACAGGGACCCCATCTCGTGCTTCCATTCTCAAAACGTCCTTGGCTGCCCATGGGAAGCCAATGTTCTCTGCGGGGTGCCCGTACTTTTCCTGGTGGCTGAGTTCACCCTGCCCTGGGACTGTAGACCCGCTAATGGCACTAGGACGGGAGAGCAGGAGGCGAGACCTGGGAGCTGGCAGATCCTGTGACAGCAGGTGATGGCTGGGGAGTGCAGAGGGTGCACCCGGTCCCCCAGGTGGGTCTAAGGCAGCGGTTCTCAACCTGTGGGTCACGCCCCCTTTGGTGGTCGAACAACCCTTTCGCAGGGGTCGCCTAAGACCATCCTGCATCTCAGATATTTACATTATGATTCATAACAGTAGCAACATGACAGTTATGAAGTAGCAACGAAAATAATTTTATGGTTGGGGGTCACAACATGAGGAACTGTATTTAAAGGGCCAGAAGGTTGAGAACCGCTGGGGGGGACTCGCAGCTGTTACTCTGAAGTTCAGATGCTGCTGTTCCTATAGAAACCGACCAGCCCCACCTTCCTCTCCCCACACGGACGGGTTTCCGGGATGGGGACCCTGCAGGGCGGACACAGGGCTGACCGGGTCAGCGGGTGCAGGCAGGCACACGGGGCCCGTGCCTGTAAGGAAGGCACAAGGGGTCCCTCCGCAGGAGCACACGGGCACCGGACACTCGGAGGCTCCTGGTAAAGTCACCGCTGTTTTCTTTTAGGCGGTGGACTCGGAGCTGGTACTGGTCCCTGTTGGTCACGTAGATCCCCTTATGTTGAGGGCAGGAATGGGATTTTGCAGGAGGTGGCACCAGCAGAAATTACAGTTTTCACAAAGCACCTACCCGTGTGTGAGGGAAGATTGAGCTCTGATTTACTTGCGGGACAAACTGCCAGAGGAGAAGGTGGGGGGAGGTGGTGAAGAGGAGGAGGAGCAGGGGGAGGGGAGGGAACGTGCTAATCGTAGGAATAAAACTTGTGCTCTGTGGTTCCCTCTGGGGTTAAAAAATGTGGACAGCCATCGTGTGGAGAACAAGAACTGGCCACTGACTGCAGTAATCCTTCCGTGACATCTTTCTCTCTATCTCTGCCCTCCTAGGGCGACTGATATTTTGTCAAAACCCTTGACGCCCTGAGCACGTGCACATGTGGCGAGACCTCAGCCGGGGCTGCCCGGGGTCCTCACCTGGGCAAACGGGGCGGTTCCCCCGCCGTTTTGAGGGTTGAGAGGAGCGGTTTGAGCTCCCAGCTCCCTGCCCTCAGCGCAGGGACGTGGAGATGTGATTTGTCCGTGATCTGACCGCCTCCGGCCCTGCCCCTTCCCCCCTTGATGGCTTTGTTTCACCTGCTGACATGCACTTGGCTGGAGTGAGCGCTCTCGTGGCCGCGGGTGAATTAGTTGCATGTGCGACGGCACCTTTCTGCTGTGTTCTTGTTCTTCTCAGAGCTGTGCAGTGGGACAAGCATGTTATTTCTGGAATCAGATGTCCCCTTCCCAGGCTCATGCTGACACGAGTCCTCTGTCCCGCCGGCCTCGGCGTGGCTGATGGTTTGACTCAGAGACGGCTGCCCTTGCCGCCAGCACACATGCCACAGAGCACGCCTGCTAGTTACTCTGGGAGGCAGGCGGGTTGGACTAGACCAGTGTGCGGTGGGCCGCGTGGGGCTGCCTCTTCCATCTGTGAGCGGACCGTGCCCTCATCTCACATCTTCCTCTGTAGCCGACGTCACCGTGCCCCCTAAATTGGTCACTGAGTAGCCACAGAAGCTCCGTTTCGTGCAGAGGTGCACGGGACTCCACCTGCCCCTCCGCCTCGTCTCTGCTTTGCACACTTGGGGACCCGCCTTGGGGACCAAGGCCACGTCTTCAGCGTGCGTTTCCCACAGTCCCTGGCACCAGGCCTCGCTCAGTGCACAGGCGACATTTGCTGTGGATGGCCCTTCCGTCGCGTCCTCTCACGGTGGGAATTCTCCCCGCTGTCGCCGCTCACTTGCCAATAGAGCGGGACTTCGGCATTAACTGGTTGGCGAGCTGCC
Organism: Myotis lucifugus; assembly: GCF_000147115.1. Taxonomy (NCBI): domain Eukaryota; kingdom Metazoa; phylum Chordata; class Mammalia; order Chiroptera; family Vespertilionidae; genus Myotis; species Myotis lucifugus. The sequence continues at coordinate 196,232 of NW_005871784.1, read as the reverse complement.
AGCACTGGGTCAGGTACAGCAAAGGGCCTTGTAAAGGAAGTAGTGAGCGTTTTCCTTCCGCCGTTTGCCTCTGCTGGTGGATTACTGTGTCTGAGACTATAATTTTTTCAGGAACTTTTCATGGGTAAATGAAGCTCCCTAATATATGCCCCCAAAAAAGAAAAAAAAACAACCCCAAAACAACCTAAACTGTTTTAAACTTGGGGGACTTTCTTTGATCTTCATTAGCAGGTTTTTAGGGCACAAACCAAAACAAATGTTGGAAACGGCCTATGATGAGGGAAGAGGGTGCATTAGCCATCTGTGACCTCACAGGCTGACCCTTCATTTTCATAGCAGTGCCATTCTGGCTGTTGCTCCAAACTTGATGTGGTTGCCAAGGATACATATATGTATGTGTGTGTGTGCATGTGTGTGTGTGTATGTGTGTGTGTGGGTGGGTGTGTATGTGTGTATCTTGTCATATCCTCTATACTTTCTATTGCGTTTCTTTTTCTTCTACTTTCCCATATATTTTCTTATATTTTCATTATCATTTGTATTTCAGTTTGTTTTATAATCTTTTAAGATGCTGAGCCTAATTTTTGCCTTATAAAATTTCTCTGTGTATCCGGTTAGCCTTCTTTTGTAAGGTTTTTTAGAAAAAAATCTAAATGATTGGTTATTATGCAGGGAGAGAAATACCACAAGTTTCCCTTTAGATAATTTACATAATGACAGTCTTCCACTCACCACATTCCCTTTCTCCAGGACTAGGGAGGGCAGCCTTTCAAAGGCACATGTCTCCATTGTTCCCCGAATTCCTATCAGCAGAAGTACTTCCATTCCTTGCCCACCCGTGTGGAGGGAGGCTGCTGTGGAGGACCCTGGCGTATCTGGAGAGTCTTGAGCTGCGCTGTGCATCACTCTGTGAGTGGCCAGCTGCTGCCCAGAGGTTCTGTCCCCTCAGCGTTCCCGCAACAGGGTGAGCTGGCCACGCTCTGCCCCTGGAGGGGCTCTGGCTGGCCTGGTGCCGGGGACATACGGACAACGGGATGATTTCGGGGCTAAGTAACCAAAGCCTCACTGACGGGCTTGACCAGTGACCTGTAAGTCACATTTCAGAGGCCAGCCGGCCAGTGGCTGGTCAGCGCCGTGGCTGGTGAGTGTGTGGCCTATCAGCACTGGGGTTGGTCAGTGCTGTGGCTGTGCCATGGCTGGTGAGTGCATAGCCAGTCAGCGCAGTGGCCGGTCAGCACTATGGTTTTGTCAGTCCTGTGGCTTGTCAGTGCCATAGCTGGTCAGTGCCATGGTTGGTCAGCACCATGGCCGGTCAGTGCCATGGCTGGTCAGTGCCATGGCAGGTCAGCGCTGTGGCTGATCAGCGCCATGGCTTGTCAATGTCATGGCTTGTCAATGTCATGGCTGGTCAGCGCTGTGGCTGGTCAGTGCTGTGGCTGGTCAGCACCGTGACTCCACCGATCTTCTGTGTCCAGTCCAGCTGATGAGCCGGTCACACGTGTCGTTTGTCCTGCGTGTGCCACTCAGAAACAGTGGTAAACAGTGTCCGTCATACGTATCGGTCAGTCCTGGTGCCCGGATTAAAGGCTGTGTAACCACGCCCCAACCCACAGCACCCGTTCCTGTGCTCCAGGAGCTCGGAGCTGTGTGAAGGCCACGGTAACCTTAAGCACCAGGGACACTGCAGACACAGCAGGTCCCTCGGGATGCTCGGAGGCCTGTTTCCTGGGGCACCGTCAGGTGAACTGGCACCGCTCCTCCGAGAGGGACCACGGCGGCTCCGGTTGGTCAGTCAATGTCAGTGTCACCTCAGGGGCAGGTGCACTCAGTTGCTGGGGCTCTGGCGGATCCTGGAAAGTCACAGGTGCGGCCCACACCCCGACACCTGCCCAGAGGACGGCCCTGAGACCGCAGGAGCCCAGTCCGCTGGCTGAGTGGGGGATGTTGGCGGCACTCAGTGCGGCTGTGCCAGGCGCAGCTTCCTGTGACACACAGGCCTCCGATGTGGGGCCCTGGACTTGCTGCAGAATCTCCCCTCTCCCCCGGGGCGCTGGCCCTGGGACTCATGGCTCTTCCTCCTGCAGGAGAAGCCCTACAAGTGCTCAGACTGCAGCAAGGCCTTCAGCCAGAAGCGGGGCCTGGACGAGCACCGGAGGACGCACACCGGGGAGAAGCCCTTCCAGTGCGACGTGAGTCCGCCCTCTCCTTCCTGTCCCGGTCCTCCGAGTGCGTGTGCCTCAGTGTGTGTGAGTGCATGCGTGTCTGTGTGAGTGCATACATCCATGTGTGTGCACGAGTGTGCATGTGTGCCTGAGTGCATGTGTGTGTGAGTGCATGTGTATGTTTGAGTGGGCATGTGTATCTGAGAACATGTGTACGCATGAATGTGCATGTGTATGCGTGAGTGTGCCATTTATGCTGTTTCGGGCCCAAGGCATTTTGTTTAAGAGGTTTAATAGGAAATTGTTGATATGTGCATTCTGGCGAGAAAGGAATTGTTTTCAGTTGTTCCCTAGAGAGGTTTGGATGCAGCAGCAGTTGGGAGGGAGCGAGGTCAGCGTGCAGAGGACACACGTGAAGTGCAGAAACTCTTGGGAACTGGAATTGTTTAATCCCCCTTTGCCGGACATTAACTGCCATTCACTCCAGGAGCCGTGTGGCCTGTGGTGCATGTGGGCACCGTGTCCCTGTACAGGGGCCTGCGTGCCTGCAGGTGTTTGGGAATAGGAGTGATGTGGCCTGTGGTGCATGTGGGCACCGTGTCCCTGTACAGGGGCCTGCGTGCCTGCAGGTGTTTGGGAATAGGAGTGATGTGGCCTACGATCCACGTGGGCACCGTGTCCCTGTACAGGGGCCTGCGTGCCTGCAGGTGTTTGGGAACAGGGTCATTGGTACCTTTCGGTCTCTCCTAGGTGTGCGACCTGGCGTTCAGCCTGAAGAAAATGCTGATCCGACACAAGATGACGCACAACCCCAACCGCCCGCTGGCGGAGTGCCAGTTCTGCCACAAGAAGTTCACGCGGAACGACTACCTCAAGGTGCACATGGACAACATCCACGGCGAGGCCGACAGCTGATGGCGGGGCCGCGGAGGTGGCCTGGCGGAGCCCAGCTCTCCCCGTTAGCGGGCAGAGGCAGCCAGCGGCATGCACTGGCCTCACAGCCCTTGGTGCCCACCTTTAGAGTCTGTAGACACACCTGCAACAAGAAAGCAATCCCACTCTACCAAGAAGTGGTGCAAATGGAAAAAAAGACAACTTTGTAGCCTTACACAATAGACTTGAGCTCTGTTCCTATAAAAATGGAAGGAGCGTCTTGGCCATCTCGCTGATGAAGGTTATTCACATGCACACTGTAGGCCTTTCTATTATGCTGTTTGTGCGTGTGTGTTGTGTGCGTGTGCATATGTGTGCGTGTGTGCACGTGTGTGTGTGTGTGTGTGCATGTGTGTGTGCGTGTGCATATGTGTGCATATGTGTGTGTGCATGTGTGTGTGCGTGTGCAAGGACTCGCCGTGCACATGCCGGTTATTGTCCCTGGTTATTGCTAACGTAGCCATCAGGAAATTCAGATTCTCCAGACTCCTCACTGTGGACAGGATGTGGGCAAGGTCCCACGTCTCCACACGATGGCCCATGGGACTTGCTGTTACCAGGGCCTGTGAAATGGAGCAGGTGTTGCTCCTATGCGACACCTCCCGGCTGCAGGTCAGTTTAAAATAAAGAGGCAGCTGAGCGCTCACACCCCCACGGCACTGCTGCTCATTTTCAGCAATTCTGAGGAAACGTGACTGCTCCCGTCACGCAGACGCAGGCACTCACCGTGATAAGATCTGCACAGGAGTGGCCATAGCAGTGACACGCTCACCAGGCAGGGGCCTCCTGAAGTGAGCAACACATGAGCGGACATACCGAACAGGGAAGCAGGAGGGTGGCCCACCACGGCGGCGGGTAGCGAGGGGCAGTGTCCGACGTGGACCAAGCCCGCCCTCCCGCTCCACAGCCAGCAGCTCTTCCAGATCTGAGTCCTCAGAGCAGAGACATTCTGTCTGGGAAAGGATACTTCTCGGAAGCCTGGCCTTAGCGATTCTCAAACACGTTTGCCTTACCTTCGACCTTCCTGTGATACCAGGAATCCACAGGATTGACACGGTCACGGATGCTGAAGGGAACTTGAAGCCAGAAGTGTGTTTCTCCCTTTAGGTTCCATTTCAGTGAAATAGCTGAGGGCAGCACAGAATGCACAGCTTGTTTGGGGAAAAGAGATGAGAAAATGTGATAGTGGTTTCAAGGAGTATATACGATAGAGGAATCCAAAACCAGAAACAAATTAAAATGAAGCCCAAATTCTGAACCAATCTAGTTGGAGCCGAGCCATAGAGAAGAAGTGTCATTCTGAGAAGTTACTTGGTTCTAACAATGTAGGGAGGAAGGTTACCTGAACACACAATGCTTTATAGCCAGTAATCTCATTTTAGAATTATATTCATGCTCAGTTTCAGTTTTGAAGGAAAAAAAAAGACTCCATGTAGACACTTCAGCTCTGTAAAATACGAAATTTGGAGCTCGCCGGAGATAACTTTAAAACCTGTAAATTCCCAGAGTCTCATTTAGCTGTCGAAGGGTGGCTCTGCAGCATTTTGTATCTGAAATTATAGACTATTTCACAAGGACGGACTTGGTCTCGTTTCTCCTGGCGTTTGTTTGAGCGACGTATTTTTAGATCCTGTGTTTTCGGGCGCCCACGGCTGCGCTCCCATCGCCGCACAAAAAGGGACAGCTGTGCGGCTGGCGGGGCGCGTCACAGAACGTCTGCCCGGGGCTGGGGTGCTGCCCTCCCCCGCGGGTGCTCCCCGCCCCACGATGCGGGGAACGTGAGGTGAGGAAGGAAGCCAGATACGGGTGGTGTGATCGCAGCACCTCCCGTCGGGGCCGCTGGGGAGACCACCCCAGAACCACGAGTCACGTGAGCGGGAAGAGGTGCTGGGCCTTCCCAGGCTGGAGGTTGTGTCCTGGAGGACACAGCAGACAAAGCTGTGGCCTGACCTGCCTCCTGCCTGTTTGAGGCTCTGAGAACCGGGTGTGGTCCCCGTTCCCCCAAAGCACCCTATTGAGAAGCATTTTGATCTGTTAGCACTGGGCCCTGCGGCTCCTACGGCCCTTAGCAACAGCCATTCTGTGAGTCTGGGTCCGACGGGCGTTAAGAGCATCGATGGGTGTCGAGGAGAGGCCTGCAGGTGAGCAGCAGGAAGGGAGCCGCGTTGAAGAAACCTTCTCCTCTTCCCTGCTCCCTTCCTTTCGCAGGAAAGGGACAGACGCAGGTCCCACAGAGTCGGAGCTCAGCGATTCCAAGAGGGATTCAGTACTATGGGTGGGGCCCGTGTCCTTCTTTAATTATTAGCTTTGTCTATGGGCATTCAAAGTCTTTGTGGATGTTGAATTCTGTCTGTTTCATAGTCAGTGGCTTATTTAATTTCCTTTCCTCCTCCCCCTCCCCCTCCTCTTCCTCCTCCTCCCCTCTTCCTCCTCCCCTTTGCCTCTTCCTCCTCCCCCTGCTCTCTTCCTCCTCATCCCCCGATTTTCAGTTGTTTGCTAGAAAGAGCACTTTATGGATTAGTCATGGCCGGCAGTTGCAGCATAAGCGTATGCATTGGGGATTCCTTCTTGGGGTTGCACAGGATAGTTCACACGCTGCTTTTAAGAAACATCTATATCACATGTGCGTGTGCATGTGTGTGTGTGTGTGTGCGTGCCCACACGTGCATGTGCATGTGGTGTGTACGTGTGTGTCTGCAGAGCTTTCTTCTATGCCGAACTCACACATGAAAGTCCATTACTTTGCTCCAGACTCTTCCTATGGCAGCCAGCTCACTGCAGAGTGTGAACACCACGGGTCCCAGAAGGCCCTGCAGCCTCGTTGGGATATTATATTATTGCACTGTGGCCTCTCCCAAAACTGGGAGGGAGGGAGGGAGGGAGAGAGAGAGAGAGGAAGGGAGGAAGGGAGGACAGGCACTGGAAATACTTGTGTGTTTTTTTCCTTTTTCCTTCGCTGATCTAACTGTTGCTTGTGGAACTCACCTTGCGGTTGTGACGATGTGGAGATAAGTAGGTCGGAGAAAATGTGCTTCTTTGAAGCCCTGAGACTTGCCGTTAGCCTTGAGGGTTACTCCCATGTATATAGACGCAGCCCACCTTCGGTAACACTTTTATTTTACTGCGAGTCCATCATCGATCCATATAAAGCAGTCGCAGTGGCGTTGGCCCTGAGTTTCAAGTAGAACTGGAACCAGCACGGTTCTATAGTGAAGGCCAAAGGAACGTTTTTAAGTTGTTTTTGATGAAAAAAGAGGAAGTAGAATTGCCATTACTCCCTGGCCTCGTGCCTCCACACTTTGCTTCTGAGCAGTGTAGTCGGAAATCAGAAGTCAGGCCGAGGTGGCCTCCAAGCAGTAAGACAGCATCCCCTGTTCTGCTCCTTCACAAACAACACGTGGAGAGGAGCTCATCAAGAACCACAGGAACCCAACTTCCGGGCACCTCTGAGCAAGAATGTCCTGAGGGTCACCCGTTCAGAGGTGAGAAAAGTTACGCTTAGGTTTTAGGTGTTTAGGTTTTTTAAATCGTATTTCAGCATCTTGGTGTCGCTTCGATCCTGAGAGGTGTCCCTGTTACAAAAAGGAGAATCCTCGCCATCCTCATGCCCTCCCCGTGTAGACTCCCACACTCTGCATTCGCTCATCCAGCGCCCATCGCCGAGCGGCGGGGGCGCCGTCCTCTGCAGCCGGCCTCACTGCCTGGACCTCCTTGGGTTCAACATGATGTCGTCACCGTTCGTTGATGGGCTGTGTGACAGTGTGAGAGCTCGCTCGGGAGCCTTCAGCCTGGGCCCTGTCGGCATCCTGGATTCCTCGGCCATGAACGGGACAGAATGCAACAGCTTTCTTCTACTACCACGGGTCCAACTTTATTTCCTTCCCTGAGAAAAATGCTTATCACGATGCTGTAAAGCAAATGTTTATATTCCTTACTAAAGAAGCTACCTCACTGTTGGGTAGCATGTTTAACGTCCTAATTCTGCAAACATTGAGGCAGTTAGAATAAACTTTTGTTCCTCGGGCCCGCATAATACACAGCAGGAGAAAACTGATCTAAGATTTTGAGAAATGTTGATCATGTAGATGCTGAAGATTGAGAAAGGAATAATATCATTGAAACGATCATCTACATTAACGTGAAGGAGTTCGTGCAAAATGCCACTGTTTCTTGCAAGAAACACTGTGGACTTACCAGAAGTTAATGACATCGGCAGCCCCTAAAAGTCCACCTGCCGCTGCTAAATAGTCTAGAAATGAGAGATTCCAGCTCACGGTGGCTCCAGCGCCTCCCATCCCTTCATTTCTCAGGTGTGCTTTGGAGAACAGCAGCCGATGCCCTGGCCTTCGAGCTCGTTCTGTCTGACATCTTTTGCATGTTTGGCAGGTGGATCTGTTTTTCTCCCCCGGTTTCTCTGAGAATTGTTGAGTATATGTCAGCTTTCAGTGTGTTTCTAATAAACAAGCCGGGGTAGGAGTTCTCAGTCTGTGGGGATGACTGCCCTGCCCCCTCGACTCCTCGGCTTCCGTGTGGCCGGCTGGCGGCTGGTAGGGCGGTCTGTGCTCAGAGAGGAATATATCCTTTTTTTAAAAAAATACATTCCACTGATTTTTCACAGAGAGGAATGGAGAGTGATAGAGAGCTAGAAACATCAATGAGAGAGAGAAACATCGATCAGCTGCCTCTTGCACCCCCCCCCCACCGGGGGTGTGCCCGCAACCAGTACATGCCCTTGACCAGAATCGAACCCGGGACCACTCAGTCCGCAGGCCGACGCTCTATCCACTGAGCCAAACCAGTCAGGGCAAGAGGAATAGGTCCTTTACCCCTAGCATACGAATGGCATCAGCACCAACATGTAAGTCTGACCAAAGCCTGACACTGGATGTAATCCAAGACCCCTTTGTATGGGATGGTTCTCGCTGACCCACAACCTACACACAGCAAAGGAGATTCCCTAAGGCGTGTTCCAGAGGCCTGGGGACCAGGTCACCAGTACAGCTGAGGGATCTGAACGCACACGCCCCCTGCTCCGGGGGTTTGATTGTGGGCAGCACATCCTGTGCTCATTCTTTAACCTGATAAAGCGACCCGCAAACGGAGGTGCTGGGCTTCCTCCTCTACGCTTTTTCCTTCCTGAAGTAGCTATTGGCGTCTGGGAAGCCGAAGTGCCTCGGATGGTCTGAAATTAGCTTCCTCAAGTGGAGGCAGACGAGTTCCTGCTCAGTGGGAACTAGCAGCATGCAGAGGGGGCGTGATGCCACACGTGATGGCTCCTGGAACTTGGGTGTCACGTGGCACACGGATGAGTCTTACAGAGAACTAGGGGCTCGGTGCGTGAATTCGTGCATGGGTGGGGTCCGGCCGGCCCACCCTGATTGGGGCTGACTGGGCCGAGCCGATTGGGCCGGGCGGCCCGTGGGGAGGGGCCTCGGGCAATTGGCTGGCCAGCCCTGCCCCCTGGTTGAACTCCCGGTCAAGGGGACAATTTGCATGTCAGACTTTTATTAGATAGGATTATATGCAGTAAGTAGGGATTCTGAGAAATCAAATTATGTGGGCGTTAACCAGTCGCTGTTGTGACTGTCCTAAGTCTATTTGATTATTGAAACATAGGCAGTCCTCCCCTGACCTTCCCTGTGGGGATCAGGGCTGCCCCACAGCTGACGGTTGGGAGCTCACCTTCTCCCCCGTCAGAGTGTGGTCCCCACGGTGTCCGACTGGGCCTCGGTGGACAGACCGACGGTGTTGTGAGATTTGCTGTAGGAACTGGCCCACGGGCATCGGGGCTGAGACTGAGGCCGGCCAGTGCTCTGCCTGGGGCAGTGCCTCTTCTCCGGGAAACCTCAGTGTCTGCTCCATGACCTTCCCAGGTTGCAGGAGGGAACTTCCCTCACCCAGACAGCGGATCACAGCTGTGGGTTCCATGCACCAGGCCCTGCCCAGCAGCCAGGGGAGTGATGAAGTCACTCAGCCCGGCAGCCTGGTCTGGCTGGACCGTCGCACCCCACAAGGACCTGGGCTCCCGGTGTGATGTGGGCTTCCCGTGTGACATGCACTTCCTGTGTGACGTGGACTTCCCATGTGACGTGGGCTTCCCGTGTGACATGGGCTTTCCGTGTGACGTGGGCTTCCGGTGTGATGTGGGCTTCCCATGTGACGTGGGCTTCCCGTGTGACATGGGCTTCCCGTGTGAAGTGGGCGTCCTGTGTGATGTGGGCTTCCTGTGTGACTTGCTTTGGGCCATGGGTCAGCAGCAGGCATGACAATCGTTTGCATCTTATGTCCGGCCTCTGAAAATGCCAGCACCGTCATTAGGAGAGTCCAGCCTCGAGAGGAAGGGACATGCAGACACCCGACTGTCCCCCAGGGCCACCCACTCGCCGCCCAGGTGGCCTGTGGTCATGTGCCTGAGCCCACCCACGTCTAGCAGCAGAACCACCTCAGAGAAACCACAGAATTATGAGGAATAATAACTGCACCTGCTTAAAGACACACGTTTTGTGTAGAGTGAGGCAGCACTAGGAACAATACTGTTGCCTTGCCAATGCCGAGAAGAAGCACAGGCACAAATCACAGTACTGTGCATTTCCAGTGTTCCCCTCAGGCCAGTGTCTATGCCTATGCACTTAAAACTTGCAGAGTGAGTCCACAATTGTTCTCTACCCAGAACTACGGCTTCTAACTGTGAGTGTGTGTATGTGTATGTGAGGGTGTGAGTGTGCGTATGTGCATGTGAGCATATGTGAGTGTGTGAGCACATGAGTATGAGTGTATGTGCATGAGTGTGAGTGTATGAATGTGTGTGCATGTGAGTTGAGTGTGTGCATGTGTGTGTGCATATGAATGTGCATGTGTGCATGTGAGTATGCATGCATGTGAGTATATGAGTGCGTGTGAGTGTGAACATATGTGAATCTGAGCATGTGTGCATGTGAGTGTGTATGCATTTGAGTGTGAGCATGTGTGTATGTGCACGCACATTCATACATTTGGAAAGCTTTATACAGAAATATCCTAAACGAGTTTTCAGTAACACTAACCTTATCCTTAGGTTCTTATTCCTGGAACAAGTGTAATGGTCTCAATATGAATTCCACTTGCAGAATTCCAGAGAACCAAGAGCTTAAACACGTCTTTTAAAACGACTCACAAGACCCGAGCTCAGCGTCTGTTACTGTCCTTCCCGTGTGCTGCCGGCAGCGGGCCTCACAGCACGAGGATGTGCCTCGTGAGGGTTAAAGGGGCAGCTGTTCCCCTAAAAAGCTCCCACTTACTGAAGCGCCTGCTTTTACTGAGCGTAGCATTAGCTCTGAGAGAAGGGGCCCAGGACTCAGGCTTCTCATGTTGAGATGCCACAGACACGCACACGGCAGGTTCCAGAGCCAGTGCCCCAGGCCCCGTCCTGCAGGCGAGCTGGGCCACCGCGGCTGCTCCTCCCCGTGTCGGGGACGGCCTCATGCCCTCGTCCAGGGCTCCCCACGGAGCCACACCTTGAGCATCGGGTGCCACAAACTTCTGTGCTCTCCACTGGGCACGTTTTATAATTTTTAAACAATAACTAGTTGGTGTGAATGAATCTAAAAGGTGCTTGCAAGTGTGATGGGCTGTTTGGGGGTGAGGAACCCCAGGTGGTGGCCCGGGAGGTTCTGCCTGTCGAGGTGGGACTGTCGGACCCGGAGCTGTCTTCGCTGCCCATCGGCAGGTAGCCATGGGTGCCCATGGGTGCCCGTGGGTGCCCCTCCCCCTCCCTCCCTCTACCAGCCTCGATGTGCCAACGACATGGCTGCCCGAAATGGGAGCTGAGCCAGTCCCGTCTCCTCTGGTCCCGCGCGTTAGTGCACGTGTGACTTAACTACATGTGTTCAGACCTGAGTGCAGATGGGCAAAGTATAAAACTATTGACACAGACCTAGGTTAGTCGGTGGTGGAAGAGGCCCTGGCGGAGATTTCCAAATGGAAGAGGCTGGGGTGGAGATTTCCAAATGCCACCAAACCTGAAGGCCTCCCGGTGTCAAGGTGACCCCTGTGCTCAGTGCGGCTGGTACAGTGCAGCAGCCGGCTGACCTCAGGAGGTCTCCACGGAGCGGGACAGAGGGATGACGCAGAGAGGTCCCCAGGGGGACGCCGTGCCATCTCGAGCCCACCCCGCTGCGGTGCCGGTGGGAAGCAGCCTGAGGGAGGTGTGACTGTGGACAGACGGCCGAGCCAGGAGCCAGCACAGACTGGAGGACGTGGCCTCACAGATGTGCTGACGGGGGCAGCCCCAGGTGCTGTGCCAAGGTTTGGGGGGAGGTCCGCAGCCAGGGCGGCACGGTCGGCGTGAGGTGTGCAGACAGTGTCCTGCTGACACGGGGCGGGGACAGGAGTCCAGACCTTCAGCCCCACAGGTGCCACGTCACGCTCGGGTCTCATCACCATCTCTCCCAGGCCAGGCCAGAAACCACGGTCCCCTCCTCGGACCCCGCACACCGGAGGACCTTCCTTCGGAAAATACAGCTTTGTAACATGGGTGGTGGACCGTGTTACAAAGTAAAAAAATACAATGAGATGATCACCTTCACAGGCACAGACAGAGCGTTTGACAAAATGCTGCTTCAGGCTCAGGTAAAATCCTTGGCAAACCAGGAACAGGAAGCGGCTTTCTCCACTGATGGAGCCACAGCACAAGCCAGCAGCCAGCACCGCCTGGGAGCAGAGGACGGGGCTTCCCTGAGCTCAGCAGGGGCCGGCCGCTCTCACCACCGCGCAGCCCCGCAGGTTCTGCCAGCGGCTCACAGGCAGCACGGGCAGAGTGAGGCATCGGCGGAGGGCAGCTCGCTAAGAAGCGCAGGACACAGACGGTTATAAAAGTCAGCTCCATTTCCAAGTGCTAGGAATGAATCAGAAATCGGAAGGAAACAAAGCAAAATCATGTAGAACGGCATCAGAAACACAAAATGCTTTGGGGTAAATCTAATAAAAGACGGGTAAGATCTGAAAACGACGAAATTACTGAAATGCCCTTCATGGGTGGGAAGGCTCAATATCACTAAACTGCTAACTCTCCCCAAACTGACGTCTCTAGGCTAAAGTTTCAGCAGGCTGTGTGGCTTGTTTGGAAATCAAGAAGAGGATTTTGAAATTCACGTGGGAATGCGAGTGACCGAGCACAGCTGAGCCGTCAGGAAAGGAGTAAATGAGGACCCACGCTGCCTGCCGCCGGTTACACTGCCCCAGCCAGCAGTGCGGACATCAGGGTTACACAGAGAGCAGGACGGCATGGACATGGGCACTGAGTGCTGATAGGGAGCAAGGCAGTCGATGGAGAGAGCTGTCTTTCCACCGAGGGGTCCTGGGACCTGGATGACCTGTAGAGTCAGGTGAGTGGACAGCTCAGAGCCCCTCACCCAGATGTGCAGTGCTGGGACAGGGACCTGGATGGCCTATAAAGTCAGGTGAGTGGATAGCTCATAGCCCCTCACCCAGATGTGTAGTGCTGGGACAGGGACCTGGATGGCCTATAAAGTCAGGTGAGTGGATAGCTCATAGCCCCTCACCCAGGTGCGTGGTGCTGGGAGGGAGACCTGGATGACCTGTAGAGTCAGGTGAGTGGACAGCTCAGAGCCCCTCACCCAGGCGTGCGGTACTGGGAGTGGCAGGCCATGACCAGCTCTGCCACCTTCAGTATGATCCTGAGAAACGGTGAGCAAGTCTTGGAAGGCTCCCGAACAAAGAGCAACATGAGATAAACGATCAGGCCTGAGTGGGGGATGTTCCTGGGACCTCAGCATGCAGAACGCTCTGCAGAACGACTTAACGGAGGTACCCAGTGCACTAAGGCCCCAATAGGAGGAAGAGTGGCAGGTGCAGGAGTGACTGACAGGCCCCAGCAAGGGCTGCTTTCTGGCCTCAGCCCTGGCCCTGCCCCTCCCCCTTTGCCTGGAAGCTCTCAGAGGCTGCGGAGGACGGTGAGGGGTTCCGACCTCACTCATTCCCAGGGCTCTGCTTTGCTCTGGGAACTGCAGCTAACTATGGGGGCCCTGCACCCTCCTTCCTGAGACACAGCAGCTGCCAGAGGAGTGACGGTCCCTGCAGAAGAACCAGCCTCTGTCTGCGGCAGACACTCCTCTCTCTCCCACCTAAAGGCAGCGCGTTTCAGAGCAACCGGGGGTTTGCAAGGTTTTCATTGTAATTAGTCGGCACACAAATTGCCCGAGTTTGTCCTCAGCCCCGTTTGCCTCCAGCCGGCAGTCGGTGCATTTCGTTAGCCGCCTCCTGCAGGCGGTGGGGCAGCGGCACCGACCTGCCTCAGCGGGTTCACAGCCCGGGTCCCCAGAGCAGCAAGGCATCAGCCTGCATGGTAACATGACTATTCTATTTCCTTCTTCGCCAGCCTGAAGCCGGCCTACACGCCACTGTGCTGTGCCTTTCGGCACCACCAGATTCGATCAAACAAGATGCACAAAAGGCCCGAGAAGCGAGTTTTGTGGTTGGGTGACCCGGCTGTTACACCGTTGGGCACCACTATTCTGAAAACGCCACGACAACCTGGCAAAGCCCGGAGGCTCCGCAGCGTGAAGGGTCCACACCCACGGGGCCCACAGGTTCTGGGCATTCTCGTGGACAACAGGAAACGTGGACCCAGGGCCACACAGCATAACGTCTTTTATTTTTTCTTCTTAAAGGGATTTCTTTTTTAAAAATATATTTTTATTGATTTCAGAGAGAAAGGGAGAGGGAGAGAGAGAGGGGGGGGGGAAGAGAGAGAGAGAGAAACATCAAACATCAATGATGAGCTCTGGCCAGTTTGGCTCAGTGGATAGAGCGTCGGCCTGCAGACTGAAGGATCCCAGGTTCGATTCTGGTCAAGGGCATATACCTTGGTTGGGGGCACATCCCCAGTAGGAGGTGTGCAGGAGGCAACTGATCGATGCTTCTCTAACATCGATGTTTCTAACTCTCTATCCCTCTCCCTTCCTCTCTGTAAAAAATCAATAAAATATATAACAAACAAAAAACAACATCAATGAGGAGAGAGAATCATGGACCGGCTGCCTCCTGCACGCCCCGAACTGGGGATTGAGCAACCCAGGCATGTGCCCTGATGGGGAATCGAACCCTGACCTCCTGGTTCACATGTCAACGCTCAACCACTGAGCTACACCAGCCGGGATTTTATTTTATTTTTAAATAAACTTTTCATTTTCCAACAAGGATTTAGGGGGCTTAGAGGGATTTTATTTGTGGAAATGTTTGATGGACGGTGTTAAGAGTATTAAGCGACTAAAAGCTTCGTAAACCCTGTGACGGACAGTCCCCCACGCCTCATCTGCTGGGCAATGTGCGATTTTCATTTTTAAAAAAGATTTTTAAGTAGAAATGTTCCATTCTAAGAGGCTTTCCATCCCGAGGCAAACTCCCGTCCTCCCCATGCGTCGTCTTCATTTCCCTAATGTGGGGACACGGCTGGCCCCGCGCTGGCCAGTCCCTGTGAAGCCAAGGCGGTCTGTGTGCTGCTGACTGGCGGGGGTCGGGGTGGGGGCACCCCCAACATTTACGAAATCCTCTCAGCCAGCGGGGCTTTGCATCCCGCACACTCTAAGAGACCTGAATGAATTCCGCCTCCCTCTGGCCTGCTTCCCAGCGTGGCTTTTACTAACTCACCGCTTTGCCACTTGCTTTGTGTAATTGTTTCTACCGTCGTCCGTGTTTCTCTCTGACCCCGGAGAGGGGGTGCGGGGGGGTGCGGGGGGACATTCCCCAGCTCCGAGGAGGACCTTGCTGGCTGACACTTGGGGCAAAGCAGCTGGGGAAGCAGAGGGGTGGGTGGCATCGGGCCCCAGAGGCGGGGGCCCCTCCCATCCATCACGTCACAGCTGGCAGCACAGCGACAGTGATGGAGGGGACCCTCTGCAGGACAATCTGGAGCTGCAGCCCCGGGGACCCTGCTTGTTTTTGCTCCGCTCCTGCTGAGTTAATGCGCGCAATCAATTGTGCTCCGAGGGCACTTGGCAGAGTCAGAGTTTCTGGGGCAAGTCCCTCACCAGGAGCCGTCTGCCATCCATTTCTCCGCCTCTCACCCCGCACGCAGTGTGTCCCCTGGATGGGAGCACAGTCCCAGGTGAAAGACGAGAGGGCTCACGCACCCGCAGTGCGCTGGGCAGGTAGACGGCCGGCCTTGTCACTCAGGCGGGTCCTGGGAGGTTAATGTTCGCCTCCATGTCTCAGCTGCGCGTGCTGGTGAAGTGTGGTGGGTGAGGCCCCCACTGGCTCTGCGGCTGAAACGCGCAGCCCCCCGCCCGCCACTTGCAGATGCAGCCCCCGTGGCACGCTGGTACGGGCATTCTTCTTCTTCTAAAGGGTGACACCTCCAAGTTCCCACCCAAGAAGGGCAGCCATCCTGTGCCTGTCCGGAGCGAGCACACACGTGGGAAGCACGGCCACGGGTGGCGGGTGACACCGCCACGCTGTGGGTAGCGCCTTCCTCACGTGAAGGGGAAGAAGCTGACGTTTTTCAGTGCAGAGGTTGACACCGGGCTCCTTGCTCAGTCCACACATCAGAGGCCGCAGGTCTAGGAAAGTGAGTCAGATGAGACTCCCACGAGGCAGGGAGATCCACGTGTGCCCTCACACACAGCGTGTCAGCACGTCCCAGACAAGGTCACACGGACGGACGGACGGATTGTTATCTCGTTTCCATCACGGCACCTCACAAAACAAACATGTGGCTTAAAACATCTCTACAAATAGCCCGGCCAGCGTGGTTGAGCATCGACCTATGAACCAGGAGGTCATGGTTCAATTCCCAGTCAGGGCACATGCCCGGGTTGCGGGCTCGATCTCTAGTGTGGGGCATGCAGGAGGCAGCCGATCAACGATTCTCTCTCATCATTGATGTATCTATCTCTCCCTCTCCCTTCCTCTCTGAAATCAATACATATTAAAAAAATCTACATATACATCGTGCATTAGCAATAATCCAATAATGCAAGGGAAG
>NW_005871784.1:163846-179955 GCF_000147115.1 Myotis lucifugus | reverse complement strand
AAACCGGCAGTTGGACATCCCTCTCTCAATCTGGGACTGCTGGTTCCTAACCACTCGCCTGCCTGCCTGCCTGATCACCCCTAACTGCCTCTGCCTGCCAGCCTGATTGCCCCCTAACTGCTCCTCTGCCAGTCTGATCGCTCCCCTAACTGCCCTCCCCTGCTGGCCTGATCACCCCTAACCACCTCTGCCTCGGCCCCGCCACCGTGGCTTTGTCTGGAAGGACATCTGGAAGATGTCCATTCTAATTAGCATATTACCCTTTTATTAGTATAGATAATACATTAATATGGTAGGATATGTATATGCTTTATGAATAAAAAGCTATTTATTGAGTACGCACATTCAAAATATTTAAGAGATTGAGGACACATTCAAATGTGAAAATTTCTCTCATATTCAAAATAAAGTGCAGCCAAGTAGGAAGAACTGTTGAGATTCTAAGTACTGAGGCATCTTTCTCTAAGGTGATCTTATTTCCAGGAATGCGGGGAGCTGACTGTAATTCCACGTGTTTTCCTTTGTTCAGTTCTGGACTCTGAGGAGCCACATAGGAGTCCCTGTCAGGTTGAACAGGTCTTCATGGTGGAGGACCTACCTTTCACTCAGTAACTCGCCTAAGAGGAGAGAAGACCCCGTTTTCCATGCAGAACCCGCACACTATGTCCCAACCAAAACCAAGCCCTGAACTGTAACCATGGGAATTTCAACCCAGGACTGTGTTCACGGGAATGTGGCTGGATGTGATGTAGGAATGGAGGGAGGTGCATGTGGGTAGTGTGGGCATTGGACTCCCCGCCCCCCAACATCATCCCCAGGAGATGGCAATGCCGTTGCCTGTGAGCAGGCCACAAACTGCTGGTGAGGAAGAGTGGAGTCTGTGACCTGAGCACTTCTAGGGGCTAAAGCTCACGTTACCCTCACAGCAGACAGGGAACTGGGCATGACTGTGCCCATTGTACAGATGAGGAAACTGAAGTTTAAAGTGCCAGATGAATTTCACAAGCTGGGAAATGTCACCTCTACTGCTGGAATCCCTGTAAGAAATTTGGTTCAGAAGCAGAATCGGATGTGAAATTCAGAGGCACAGATATTCCTTTAATATTGTAAAGGGTTCAAAGGACTTTGGCCTGTCAGAACCTTGAGCAAGGTGCTCGCAGAGATGGCTTGTCTCTTTCTGGAGATGATGGTGGATTTACTGTCCAATCATGATGTTATAGAGAGGGCTCAGGTGTTGGGAAGGATGGGAGCAGATGTGGTCCTTCATGATCATCACTCTGTATGCCATGACTTTATCCCACAAAACTCCTTTTGAGGTTTCAAAGTTTTCTGAAGCCAATATTATATTTATTACTAGAGGCCCAGTGCATGAAATTTGTGCACCAGAGCGGGGGAGGGGTTCCTCAGCCAGGCCTGCACCCTCTCACAGTCCAGGAGCCCTCGGGGGATGTCTGAATAATGGCTTAGGCCCACTCCCTGCACAGGCCTAAGCCGTCAGTCGGACACCCTTAATGTTGCCATGGAGGCAGGAGAGGCTCCTGCCACCGCCACTGGGCTCACCAGCCTTGAGCCCAGATTCTCCCCACCATGGGAGTGCACTGACCACCAAGGGCAGCTCCTGCACTGAGCATCTGCCCCCTAGTGGTCAGTGTGCATCATAGCAACCGGTTGTTCCACTGTTCAGTTGATTAGCATATTAGCCTTTTATTATATAGGATTATTATTATATTTATTACTATCATTATGCACCCCAAAACACCACATCATTTTTAAGATAAGTAAAAGTATTCCTAGACTTGAAATTATAGTTAGCTACCACACAATTAAAGGAGCATTTATTTGCTTTGTCATTTTGACCAAAAAGGTCTATAGTTTCCTCTTCTTTGAAGCTCAACAACTAGAAATTACCATGATAATTAGTGATGAGTGTACCTATAGAAGGCAAGTGAATTTTTAAAATAATGGAGTGTGATTCTGAGTTCTGCCTTTATTAGTAGCTCATATTAAAGCAGGCACTTTTGGTTCAAGTGATGAAGGTACAGTTGTCATGGTACAATGGCAAAACAGTACTTTTGCCTGCACTTTTATTCATAACAATATCTATTTGTTACCCATACACACATAGAGGTAAGTAAATAGGTAGATAATATGTATATACTCACACATTCACACATATAACACCTGTGCCATTATGAAATGCTAAGCACTGAAAACTACCTGTCAAAACCATTGAAGGGTCTGAAATTCCCCCCTACTTACGAGGTAACAAACCGGCCCGCTGGTGTCACAGTTGCTGGCAGAAGACTCAAGACTCCTGGGTCAGACACAAAAGACAGTTTGTTGCTTGTAGCAATGGCCAGTGTCATCATTTTTGCATCCACTCCTGACCCCAAGTCCTAGGGGACAGCAGAAAGAGAGCCAGGTGACACCTACATGTTGTGTTAGAAAAGATGTGCCCTGAGCTTTGGGAACCCCACTCTTTTATAGCGGGCGGTAGATCAGCCTGCCTGAGCTCTAGAGGGAGACGTTGCTTTCATGATAATCAAACCCACCGTTCCTCTGAGGGGACTCCTTTTCTCTCCTCCAAGGCCAATGTCCTTTTCTCTCCTCCAAGGCCAATGTCCTTCTCTCTCCAAGGCCAATGTCCGTTCCTCTGAGGGGACTCCTTTTCTCTCCTGCTCAGCCAATGTCCTTGGGAGGGTATCTATAATAATAATCTAATAATAATAAAAGCATAATATGCAAAATAACCAAACAGCAGAACAACCATCTAGACAACTACAGTATGACACCCACTGGCGCCAGGCCAGCCAAGGCAATTGGTTGGGGGCCTGGCCATGATCGCCCTGCAGAGGGAGGCCAAGGCCACTGGCCAGTGGAATAATCGATTGGGGGGCTCCATGATCACCCCAAAGGAGGGAGGCCCAGGCCACCAATGGGACCTCCCTCTGTGGGGTGATCCATTGCAGAGCCCTGGCCGGGTGGAAGGGGCCTACTTCTTTGGGGCGATCAATTGTGGGGCTCCGAAACTTTGAGAGGGCACAGGCTGGGCTGAGGGACACCCCCACCCCCACCCCCACCCCCACCGTGTGCACAAATTTCATGCACTGGGCCTCTAGTTCCAGAATGAAGGGACATGCCTGTGTTTGTACGACACGCAGACATGCAGGAGACTCTGGAGGACTCTCTCCCAACAGCCCCAGAAAGGCTTATAGTCAGCATTTGGCTTGAAAAGGGGCACTTGACACTGTGCTTGTGAAAATCATCTGGCCTTTGATCCGTAACCACAAAGCAGAGCATGAAGCACGCCAGACGTAGGGGCTTTTCCACACGGCGTTCCTGGAGAGCACATGTGTTCTATTCGGGGGTCGCCAGCAGGTTTGGCAGTGGAGAGCGTGGCCGCTGGCTGACTGCGTCACTTGCTGCCTGGGAGCCGTCCAGCCTGCCAGCCGGCCGGCCCCTGAGCCCGCAGAGGGTGAGTAATGGAGCGTTAAATGCCAACAATCTGGCCGCCACAAGGGCTTGATCTCTTTAAGCCCCACGGGATCTGGGCGAGCATGAGAATGAGCCCAAACGTGGCCTCCACGGGCTCTCCAGGCAGGCGAGGCCAGAAGGCCAGCCAGAGCATCTGTGGCTCAGGACTGCGTGTGGTATCGATCGCGCATGAAGGCATCTTCCTGTAAGGCAGCCCCGTGGCCAGTCCTCGCCAGACTCCCCTGCCCTCCCAGGGGGCACCAGCAAACAGGGGCTACCTGGAAATAGAGTTTGAAAACCCCACGACCGATGAATTGATCCAGAACCTTACAGGCACATTTAGTATAGAAATGTCTTTAATTCCAGCTCACGCTGTCGTCTTTGGGATGTTTTAAAAAATACTGTTTTGCTCTGAGCTGCATGTGATGGTGGTGGCTGGGTGCTGGGGCAGCATTATTTCTTCCGTTCCCATGGCTCCGGACTATGGCACGGGGTCCAGGGAAGGGGTGGGCATCTGGAGCAGCCAGGGGTGAATCCTGACTCTAGGCAAGTTACTCCGTCTTTACTCACGTCAGCTTTCTCATTTGTAAGTGCGCATTTGTAAGTGTGGACAGTCATCTATTCGGGTGGGACTGAAGACTTAACGATTTACGACAGCCTGAGGGCGGCCCAAATCCCAAGAGCTGCCTCCAGGTTGAGTTTGGGCTACCAGTGCTGTGGGGCTGAGGGTGGTGTGTCCTGGGCCACGCCAGCGAAGGCTCCCGCAGCCGGGGTCAGGCGAAGCTCGGGCAGCGACAGCTGATGGAAACTTCCAGCTCGCTTCCCCTCCCGACATGCCAGCTGCCATCCCAGGGCTGGCTGGATGCTGTGATGCCGGTGTAGTGTGTGTGTTTGGGGGGGGGGGTAGTCATTTAGAGGAGCAGCACAGAGAGAGCGTGCTGATGAGGGAGTTTGTGTGGGGTCCCGTGACAGACAGCCTCCTGGGCAGCGAGACGTGTGCGTGTGCGTGTGCGTGTGCGTCATTAGCAAAGGGTTTTCATGTGGGTGTGACCACCATCTGCTCACGGGTGAACAGCGCTCCCAGCCCGCATTACCAGCCCGCATTCACCATGCCCACGGAAGTGTCAGTCACGCGGTTGATTTCACGGCCAGATCCTTCTCTGACCCAGAGCCACTCCGGCTGGCCATGGGCTGGTGAGCAGCGCTTGTCCACTCCCCTGGCACGGTCCCAGGCGCCGGCGACTTTAAGGGTCTGGCTTTGTTTGCACAATTGCTGTTCTTTGTATTTTATTCTAAATCGTCATGTGGGAAAAACATGCTCAATGTCGCTTATTGGCCACGTTTCCTAAAGATGCCTTAATGGGACCAGTGTGGTCGCAGCGTGTCCATGCCGCTCATGAGAGATGACGCTGATTAACACGCGGACACGTCCTACATGTGTGTGCGGCATGGAGCGCACTCCATCATCTTGCTCTGAATTATTACGCCACGATTCATCTTCCTCAAATGATGGAGGCACAATACGGAGTAAAATAATATAAGGAAGTGAGTGATAAACTTCATCTAGGCGACAATACTGACATTTCTTCAATAAATCAACCCTGAAGACATATTTAAAATGACTGTTGTCAAATTTATTGGCACATTTTTCACCTAAATCGGGTGCAGCTGCATCTGAAGAGGACATATTTCCTGCATGTGCTGTGTTTGTTTTATAGTCATACAGGTCCCAAGGCCTGGCACTAACTCCTGCCCTTGGACATTCGGTCCCGTCCAAGCGTCCATGGAGACATCCTGCCCGTGGGAACTGTCCCGGAAATGTGGACCTTCAAAGGTGGTCCTGTGCCAACATCTAAGGACACACGTCTCTGTAACTCTGGTGCCCTGACCGGCCAGGCTACCAAGGCAAGGAAGGTGAGTATTGGCAATACAGCCACATCACAATTATTGGGCCAATAAAACTTGGTAGTATTTTAAATACGAGTATATTTTTATTTATTTCAGAGAGGAATGAAGGGGGAGAGAGAGAGAGAGAGAAAGAGAGAGAGAGAGAGAGAGAGAAACATCAATGATGAGAGAGAATCATTGATCTACTGCCTCCTACTGGGGATTGAACCTGCAACCTGGGTATGTGCCCTTGACTGGAATCAAACCTGGGGCCTTTCAGTCTGCAGGCTGATGCTCTAGCCACTGAGCCAAACGGCCAGGGTAAACTTGATAGTATTTTATATATGATCCGTCTAAACCCAAAGGATGAACAGTGTCATGGGCTACAGGGACCAAGGGGTGTTTTCTAAGCTTGGGCGTTTTCACCAGACCACGTACAAGGGCCTTTTGGTGTGAACCAGTGTCTCCATTGATGGGACCCAAGTCTGTAACTCAGTCTGTTCAAAAGATGAAGCAACGATGAGCATCCAGGATAATGGTTGGTGCTGGACACCTGTTCATGTCCATTGGTCATGCTCATATGCATGCATGCAAGTTCTTTGGTTGATCTCGTGCCCCAAACCCCCGCCTTCCCTCTGAGGTTTGATGGTCTGTTTGATGCTTCTATGTCTCTGGATCTATTTTTGTTCATCAGTTTATGTTGTTCATTAGATTCCACAAATAAGTGAGATCATGTCATATTTATATTTCCCTGGCTGGCTTATTTCACTTAGCACAATGCTCTCCAGGTCCATCCATGCTGTTGCAAATGGTAAGAGTTCCTTCTTTTTTATAGCAGCGTAGTATTCCATCGTGTAGATGTACCACAGTTTTCTAATCCACTCATCTGCTGATGGGCACTTAGGCTGTTTCCAAATCTTAGCTATGGTGAATTGTGCTGCTATGAACATAGGGGTGCATATATCCTTTCTGGTTGGTGTTTCTGATTTTTTGGATTATATTCCTAGAAGTGGGATCACTGGGTCAAATGGGAACTTCATTTTTAATTTCTTGAGGAAACTCCATACTGTTTTCCTAAATAAAGTTTTAAAAAATTCAAAACAAATGTTCCTGATCATCTGAGTGTGGAGATCCCAGTCATGGGGTCATTCTAAAACCTACCGCACACGCGCCTCTGGTCATGTGTGTGGCTCTGTGTGTCAGGAAAAGAGAGACGCCGTGCAGAGTGGAGGAGTCGGGCCTCCTCCCTGGGAAGAGCAAGCGGTGATCACACCCTGCACCGTCCGCTTCTCCCCTGGGTGCAGCTGTGAAACGCCAGGATGCTCTGTGAGTGGCGCTTTCCCAGGCTCGCGGCTGGGGCGTCCGATCTTTCAAGGGGAGTTAGGAACCCAGGTTTCACCTCCAACCTCTGATTTAAAATACGATTTCATAGTTTAAAGATTTTCCAGCGTTTCTCGGACCAAGCAGAAGGCGTCCACGGGCTGGGTATGGCCTGCGACCTGCAGGATTTTTCCTAATTTGTAAGGACCCGAACCAAAATGAACAACTAAGACATAAACCCCCTTTTTCTAGACACCTAAGCCCCCATTTAATAATGAAACGAAATCACATCAAAGATGGCGGGCAACAGGGCTCGTGGTCTGCAGCTCAGACGATGGGGTAGATGAGGGCAGGGGTGTAGCCCGGCCTTGCGGCTCAGGGCTGTGACTTTGGGGAGGTGACGGGGTGCAGACTCCCTGGGGAACTGCCCTGCGAGGCTCTACGGGACATGTAAGCAGTGCGTGCGTGTTAGTGATTTCACTTATCAGAGTAACTACAGACAAGGATGGCTCCATGCAGAAGTCTCACAGAAGGAAACATTCTAACAGGTTAGATGCTTAAAAATGGTTTTAAAATCAGGAACAAGCCCTGTTCTGCTCTCCTTCTTCTCACAGGGAGTTTTTTTCTGATACATGTAGTGGGGCATGTCCAGAGACAGATGTAAACCTGGGACATAAGTCCCAGCGACAAGCTCCCCGATGTGGTGACAGCTGATGGCAGAGCGCGATGGATGATGCCTGATGACACGGAGGGCAAAGGGCTGCACTGCCTCCCGGCCCCAGCAGGGGGCGCTGTGCAGGGTGGGTACCTGCGAAAGGGCAGCCATGGAGGGGCTGTGCTCGCTGATCCACCATGCAGAGCAGTACTTCTCAGAAACCAGATTCCGTGCGGTGCACAGTGTTCGGGAAATGGTGGCGTGCTGTGGTAGTTGACTCCAGTTTGATTTGCTGAAAACCCCAGAGCAAAACCCAAAATAAAGTTAAAGCCGGAATAATCATGTTTAGGTACCCCATGCACTTTGCCAATCAGACAACAGCCAGGACTGGTGGGTGGGAGGGAGCTGGGCTGGGACAAGACCGCACGGTGGGGCCCAGAAGTGACACTGGGCAGCGACGAAGGAGGGAGGGAGCACTGCCCATAGCATTTGCTGCTCCCTTCACCTGCCCAGTGAGGCATCGGGGTACATCTGCCCATGCCGGGGCCCCAAGTGCTGGGCACTTTCTTCTGGCCCTCACCGGGGAAGCCTGGTCAGCCCCGGAGGTGAGCCTCATGCACTGTGGGTCCCCCCCATGACTGGGTCCCAGGAGCTTAACTCTCAGACATGTACGCACCGAGGCCCCAGGTCAGAGGTTTCTGCTCTGAGGACCTGTGACCCTCTGTGTCCCCTGGTCTGTCCCTCCGATTTAGGGGCCACGGTTTGTCCTGTGACCTCATTCCTGACAGATCTAAGGAGGGTTGTTGACTTGTCGGCCTGCTCAGCTCTTATTGGTTATGAGGACAGGGTGGCGGCTGATTAGCTCCCTGCACGCTGGCCAGAAGCCCAGGCTAGGCCACCTCTTCCATCTGCAGGCCCAGCGTTGGCACTGATGTCAGTAGGACCCCAGGCCACGCCTCCTGTGCACACAGAGAAGGAAACTGTGAGAGCAGCTAAGCATTCGCTGGGGTTAAGGACGAGGGCATTTCTTCAGGTCAGGTGAGCAGCAGCAGCAGCTGCTGTAATGCAGGTGGACGCTCTCCAACTGTGCTGGGTGTGGCAGGGAGGTGCGCCCACCCTGCCCACCCGCACCCTGTGTGCCCACCCCACCCACCCGCACCCTGTGCGCCCACCCCGCCCATCCCACCCCACCCCACCAGCTCTGAAGGTGACCTGCTGGAGGAGGGCAAGGGAGGCTGAGCGGGATTGACCAACAATCACAATAGGTAACAATGAGGTGAATGAAGCACAGAACACTAATGCTCTCAGACCCGGTCCAGGAGCCACGGGTGGGGGTCCCCAGGGGCAGGACTGAAGCCAGTGAATACACGTGGACGGAAGTGTGGGAATGCGACAGGCTTTCTCGTGGCCAATCACAATCCTCCTTGTCAGGGAAGGAGAGGAAAATGTATTCTCAAGAATAACATGGGAATGATGGTTAGTGACGACCTCAGAACCGTAAGCTGGCTTTTCATTCATGAAGAATAAGTTTTAAATTAGAGATTAGATTCCAGGGTAATTTACTTGTAGGCATACATGTACATATATGTGCATGTCCACGCAGATGCCTTGCTATGAGTGTACACTCTTGTCTTCACCAAGCGATTTCACACAGCTCCGGAGGCTGGAGGCTGGGATGGGGTGCAGGCAGGGGGAGGTGCTGGCGAGAGCCCCCTCCCAGCTGGCAGGCATCATGCTGTGTCCTCACCCCGAGGGGAGAGAACCCTGCCTCCTCCTCTTCTTAGCAGGACACTCATCCATCATGGTCTCAGCTAACCCTGCCACCTGCCCGCGGCCCCGCCCACCTCCAAACACCATCGCAGTGAGGGCTGAGACCTCAGCAGGTGAGTGTGTGGACACGAACATCCAGCCCATGACAACTATATAGTCCCTTTTGTTTTTTTTGGTTAATCCTCACCTGAGGATATTTTCCCATTGACTTTTAGGGAGAGTGGAAGGGAGAGGGAAAGAGAGAGAAACGTCGATGTGAGAGAAACACATCCATTGGTTGCCTCCTGCATGCGCCTCAACCAGGGCCTGGGCTGGGGGAGGAGCCTGCAACCGAGGTATGTGCCCTTGACCAGAATTGAACCCGGGACCCTTCGGTCCCCAAGGCCAACGCTCTATCCACTGAGCCACACCAGCCAGGGCTTTAAAAACATCAGATCAGTGAACAACTGACCTTTCTTCTCCCTCCCCATCCGTCTTAAGTGAGTACCGGGAGCTGTTTGGTTCGGCGTGAGCCCAGCCTCAGAGCTTCTGCTGCAGGAAAGAGAGAAGGCGGTGGATTATTTCACAACATTAAAGCCGTGTCAGGGCGGCCGTGTGCATGTGTGTATGTGTGTGTGGGCACACGTGCACGTGCTGTCATATCTGCTCTCTGGCCTGGCTATTTCAGTCCTAGAGGCTGTGCAGTCTTCCCTAGAGCTGTGCTCGCTGTTTGCAGAGGCCATAGGGGGGGCATCATTACCTAACCCAGTGATGGTGAACCTATGACATGCGTGTCAGAGGTGACACACGAACTCATTTTTTTGGTTGATTTTTCTTTGTTAAATGGCACTTAAATATATAAAATAAATATCAAAAATATAAATCTTTGTTTTACTATGGTTGCAAATATCAAAAAATTTCTCTATGTGACACGGCACCAGAGTTAAGTTGGGGTTTTTCAAAATGCTGACACGCCGAGCTCAAAAGGTTCGCCAACAGTGACCTAACCCCTCCCGGCTGCCCGGCTGCCCAGGGGTAACACAGGGTAACACAGAGCTGCAGGGAGACTGTGATACGGCCTTGGCACCTGGTCCCGTGTTCAGCCCCCTCCACCCCCCGCCCCACATGCACATGTGCGTGTGCTTGCACACACACACACACACACACACAGGCACACACACACAGCTCTGTCTGTGAGCCCGGGTCAGCCTGACTCACGGGCCGTTGGAGTCGTGTTGGTGCTGAGGGAAGTGGGAGGTGGCTGGAAATGCTGTCAGAGTTTCCATGACCTCACTGGAGGCGCTGGCGGTGGTGCCCATGGAGGCACGCGGGGGCCGAGCTGACAGCATCTCTTTCATCCCAGGCCTTGCAGGGCAGTCCCATCATGTTACCATTTCATGTCCCTCCCCCTGATCATCACCAGGCCCCTCTCTGTGGATTCACTGTCAGCGGCTCTGGTGTGTCAGAGCTGAGCTGGAGAAGCACCCATTTCTCTGTGAGAGACGTGCCCGTGTCATGGTCGCCCCTACAGTTCCCACCACCTGGTCCAGAAGGGCCGCTGCCCGGAGGCCCAGCCCCCTCCGCCCTGAGCCCCGGCCCCTCATGGCCTCTCCCAGGGAGTTCCTGGGGACTGGTTAATTGGAGGGAAGGTTTCTGGGCCAAGGAAGAGACTGCAGAGCTCACTCCTCCACTGAAGGTCACATCGCTCACCCGGGGACTGAACGGATCACCGCAGTGACGGGAAGGGAGCAGGAGCAAGCAGGGGGCACCTGGAGCAGGTGCATCGAGGAGCCTGGCTGTGACCCTGCGGGACAGACACACAGCATCCTCAGGTGCTGCTTCACAAGCACATGTGTGTTGTGTGTGCGTGCACGTGTGTGTGTGTGCGTGCATGTGTGTGCATGTGTGTGTGTGTCCTGTCTGTGCGATACCGCATCTGTCTTTCAAACCGCATGCTAATATGTGCTCAGTTAGTAAACATGTGTGACGTGAGCACCCGTAGAATTACTCCCCAGGCCTCGAAGGAGCCCAGGGCCCCACGGCCGCGGCCCTGTTGGTGCCCCCCCACCTGGAGGGTACTGACGGCGTTCCCGTGCTCCGACAGTCTATCCACACAGCCCGTCTAGCGTGGCAAGCTCACGTCTGACCTTTATGTGACAAGATCAGGCTGCCAGTTTTCTTCCGTCTCTTCTCTCTTCTCCATGCTGTGCTTGTGGGACACACCTGTGAGCTGGAGTGAGAGTGTGTGAAAGCGCGTGCATTCACCGTGAATGACATTCCCTTATCTGACTGCGCCACGCTTGGGAGTTCCCTCTGTGACACGGAGAGCCCAGGGAAGACACTACAGTCCTGGGAACTCTGCCCAGGTTTCCATGGGCCTGCCTGCGACCCGGGGATGGTGAGGAAAATTGTTGGAAAAATTGCTCAGAAGACCTGGGACACTTTCTGACATTCGCTCAGAAGGAGGCACACTAGGCCAGACCTTGAGGAGCCTGGGGACCCTCGGGAGGCCCTAGATGCTGGAGGTAGAATGCACAGGGCTGCGGTCACTCTTGCTAACAGAGCTCATTACGGAAAGAGAACTTGCATGTCCTCTTGGCTTTGGGACCTGCAGGGAAGTGTGTTTGAGCCACCGGTAAAGATGCTCAGTCTGTGGTCCTTCAGCTCTTCAGGGTGAAGGGACTCAGGGAGGGCAGGGTGTCCTCAGTTGACCCCAGGGCAGGGCATGGCTAGGAGCCATGCACCTGTGTCCTAATGACTTGGATTCTAGCACCGGGTTTACCAGGACTCCTGTGGACCCGAGGAAGTCCTCTGGTATTGCTGGCTCTGTTTCCTCCTCAGGACAAGGTCCTCCGAGGCCCACGTGAGCTCAGATTCCTGCCGACCACGGAATCTCTGTACAGAGAATGGGGGTCAGTGGGAAGAGGAGACACGATGCACCAGCAATGCGTGTTTTCACAAAGATCCCATTCACGCCTCCTCTGAGGGTTTAGGCTGTTTATTAGTGATTTAAGTAGATTGATATCGATTTCATGAAGTAGACCAGCAGTTCTTCCAGGGAAATGGTGATGACTGTGTTTCTACCAACACCCGGGGATCGGCAATGCTCGTTCACATCTTTAAAGGCCAACACTGCGCTCACTGACTCCGCTTGCTGTGTGGAAACGTACCCCTGCCAGCTGCAGCCACAGCACATTCTGCAGACCCGCTGTGGCTTCCAGGGCAAGGCAGGGGGGGCATTCCCGTGGCTGCTGTGGGAGCCTGAGACACGGCTTATTAGGATTCCTGTTATGAATTACCAAGGCCTGGCTGGTTGTCTCCCAGTCAGTGACTACCTTCTGATTTGGGCGGATCAGGCAACTGGGGACGGATATGGGGTGAAGGAGCTGGCTCTGTGGTCTGGGCAGTGCCCCAGTCTCCCGCTGGGCAGATTCCTGCAGAATGAGGCTGGGTACCGCTTCGAGGGTCTGATCTAACCTCGGCATGAAGCCGAAACCCAGCCTGGATTCCTCAGCTGAGCCCAGCCTCCCACATGCCACTCTGTCCTACTTGTGTGGAGCCAAATGGAGCCAATGGCGGTGGAGGCTGCTTGCTTCACAGGCATTTAAAGCTGACACGCACCTTCCTGCTGCGCTTAGTGTGACTTTGCTCATGCCACGCTTGGGTATCTGCTACCCTGTCAGTCCGAGCTCCTTGTCGAAATATCCTAGGTTATTGTCCTGTGACCTTTTAAATAGGGAAGGGCAGGTTGCTGAAAGGCTGCTTTGAGGGAGCATAGCGTCTAAGGTCCTTTCACTTGGTGGTGGTTAAAGTGCGGGCAAACACTGAAGTGATGTGAATTCACACTAAATGAAGATGTGCGTCCCCTCTGTCCTCCACGGACGGATGCCACTTAGGGCAGTGCCCCAGCTGGGCTTTGAGGGCTATTTCACAGTATCTGTTCCTCAGTGTGCCTAATGGTTATCGACTCTAGTCTATTCAGTGAAATAGTCTATTCAGTCCTCTCACATGGAAGGTCCATACACTTATGTTTTCAAAGAAACCCTCATACTCCGAGTCCCAGGTGCCATATTTGAAATGTGTTCATGGACAGACTAATGGGAAGACTAATTTGCAAAGTAATGGACAGGGTGAGCATAGGCGGACACAGTAGAACGATCACTGGCTTTTGTGCTAAAATTCACATATTCTGGTCTCAGGGTTATCGCCCATCATGGGTGTGATCTGGAGGATCTTACTCTATTTCTGGAAAACAGGAAGCACCGGGAATGGCTAGCCCAGTGTGTCAGAACAATTGTGAGATGCTCTGTGTGACTCCCGCCAGCCGGCGTCTCTGCTCTGGGTGGTCCCCCTCTTGAGTCTGGGGGGCACCTGTGAGTCTGAGGGAACATAGCTCCCGTAATTCCTGCTGGTGTATGTTATGTGGGAAAGATGAGGGGACTGTATATGTCGTCCTGATGAATAGTGATGTCATCCTGATGAACCCTGGGGAGAGGGAAGAGACTGGAGGAGAGCATTAGCGCCTCCTAGGGACAGACAACGGAACTTGCTTGGTCTGGACACTGGTTACGTGGTGGGCACAGTTTATGTAAGTCACAGAGCTATACTGTGTGTGCTTCCTGGATGTCTATTGAGTTTCTGTAGAACATTAAAGCATCTCTATGTACTTATAAAAAGCTATTTTTTAAATACTCACCGAGGATATGTTTATCGATTTGAGAGAGAGAGGAGGTGGCGGAGAGAGAGAGACATTGATTACATAGATTGGTTGAGTCCCATATGTGCTCTGAACCGGGGATTGAACCTGCATCCTAGGTGTGTGCCCTGCCCGGGGATTGAACCCGCCCCCTTTTCGTGCCTGGGATGACACCCAACCAATCAAGCCACCACCGGGGGAAGAAGCTATGTTTATGTAAACTATTAGAAATTAAAGTGATCTAAATGGTTAAAAACAAACCCACACAAAATCCTTTAAATAAAGCTGCCATGGGTTTGCTTGGAAGGTTTAAATATTTTGATTGAAGTCGCACTGCGCCCAACTCTAGTGTCCGTTGTCCATCCAGCTGCCCTGGAGGACTGATTCCACGCTGTGTGTGTTTTGTGGCTTCTGCCACGTGTATTTGCACTTGAGAGGCATGTGCATTGTGGAATCTTGCGAGCCACCTGCCATGAGTGCCGTGCTAACTGCCGAGCCCTCCCCCGACCACCATCAAACATGGACAGAAGCAGGAACGGAGGTGCTGACACTGAGGAGGGCACTTCAGTACTTCAGTGCCCTGTGTCAGAGGAGCATTTCCATTTAATCAGTGTCCCCCCAGCTCCCGGTTCTACACCAAATCCTCTCCAAACCAACAAGCATCACCTACTCCCGACAGCGGCGAAGGCATGAGCCACGAATCCTCATGGCACTGAGATGCAGTCCCTTTTTTGACAAAGACACAGGGACCGAGACTTGAGCAAGTTCGCTGGGGCTGAACAGTGTCAGACATGGAGCAGGAGCTCCGAGTCCTGGGTCCCTCTGCCCGCCCGGGGAGGGTCCTGCACACACAGGTGCCCACATGCCCCCCAGACACTCGGCTCTTTGAACCCGTTGGCATTTGGAGCAGGAGAGATGCCGCTGTCCATCGCCACTGTAACGGGAGAAACGGGGTTCACTGCCCGAAAGGAGACGTGTGCCGGCTGCCTCTCAGGAGGCTGCCTGTGGCCCCAGCTCATTCACGCTGCGTAGTTAGCAGTCCCATCCCTGCCTGCGGTGCCACCACAGCGTCATCATTCTTTCCAGGCTGATAGTTTCCTTAGTGAAGGTTCCTGCTTAGTAACAGTTATCAAGATAAAACACAGTACCCGGCCTTCCTGCATGTTCTTTTTTTTCAAAACACAAAGGAGCCTCGCCTTCCTCACAGGGACTCCTTAGAAACACCTCCTGCCGCTCCTGCCCGGCTTCCTCGTGCTGCGTGTGGCCCAGCTGCACACACAGAGGCAGCTCCGTGCCCCCCCCCCCCCAGTGTGGTCAGTGAAGGGGGCATCCCAGGGACATCGCTCCGATTTTAAATGAAAGCGTTCCCATGATGATGTCACTTACTGGCCTGGGTAATTGTGAGGTTAAGTGGGGTTGGGCGGTTACATAGTCGAACCCTGCAATGGGGAGGGGGCACCCTGGCAACTGCTCCTGGCAGCGCTGGCACAAATAATCACCGCAGAGCAGCGCTAGGGAGATTGGGGACGCGAGGGCACTTTGTTGACCTGATACATCTCATAACAACACGTCATGAGATGAAGGTAGTGGTTTCAATATAAATGAATTTACTGTTCCCCAAAGGTTCCTTCCTACCATGGAAGGGTTTCTGTAAAGCGCAATTGTCATAGAATGTCTCTTTCTTTAGAAATGAGTGCCTTTTAGAGGAAATACAGAAACCACATCGGCATCTAGAAATTATACTTCCATAAGATAAAATGAACCTACGAATTATTTTTCCTTTGTTTAAGCTCTTATGACATGGAATCTCTTTTTTTAAAAATATATTTTATTGATTTTTTTACAGAGAGGAAGGGAGAGAGATAGAGAGTTAGAAACATTGATGAGAGAGAAACATCGATCAGCTGCCTCCTGCACACCCCCTTCTGGGGATGTGCCTGCAGCCAAGGTACATGCCCTTGACCGGAATCGAACCCGGGACCCTTCAGTCCACAGGCCGACACTCTATCCACTGAGCCAAACCGGTTAGAGTGACATGGAATCTCTTCATATCAGCTTATAAACTTCAAAATTGGTGGCCATTAAGATGTTATATTTTGTTTTAAAATATCTTTTAAAATGTCATTTTTTTCTTCATACAGATGAAAACAAAATATAAAACAATTCAATGAGTTGCTTCTATTTTTAATCATTTCTGAGTCTTGCTCTTTACATGGAATCTGAAAAGCTATAAATATATATATATTATTACAGATGTCTCCCATTTCCCCTCTTTACTCCTTTCCTCCCAACCACCCCCCCCACCAGGTCTTCCCCACCCTATGGCCC
>NW_005871784.1:159931-161597 GCF_000147115.1 Myotis lucifugus | reverse complement strand
CAAGACCACACCATTCCTATTTTGCTAAGGATATTATTCTATCACATCTCAACCCCACTTATCCCATCCCCATCATCCACTCAGACAGAAGAGAGTTGATACTGTATGAATATGGTGCTATTTGTAGACATTCTGAAAGTGCCGACTCGGCTGAACTGTGCCCTCAGCCACCAGGGCCCAGAGGTGAGTGTAGACAGGTGAGTCCAGGCGCTCCCTGCAATGGGCAAAGCACATTCCCAGGCTGCCACCTCGTCGCCCCTGCATGTGAAGCAGGATACTTGCCGCCTCTGTATCTGAACAGTAGCCACATTCTGGCAGTGAGAAGCCGCCTGGAGAGCGGGGTGCACGGCTGGCTGCTGGGGAAGGAGGCTCAGAGAGGGGCCCCAGAGCCTTGGCCGCCTTCTCTCCTGCTCGGAAGGGAGACTGCCCGCCAGGTCCGAGAGCTGTGGCCCCTTCAGAGGACCTTACCCGGGCACTTTCCCTTTGGGATGGACACACACAGAGCCTTGCCCACCTCGCTCAGCCTGGGAGGACTGGGTCCCTGGCACCTGCGCCTCTCCCTCCGCTGGGCACCCCCTGCACCGCCTGGCCCTATCCTGGGCTCCTCGTCCTGGCGGAGGTGCCTTCCCCAGCCAATCTAAGTTGGACTCTACTGGCAAAGAGCTTCTGGGAGCTGCCAAAACAGAAACAATTCAAAGAGCAAGTACACAGAGGCCATTTGAACACGGATGCTTCCCATAGGTCTCCTTACAATTGTTTGCTCTGTGTACATGTGTGCACGCACATGTACATGTGTACACATGTGTACATGCATGTACGTGTATATGTGCGTGCCCACCTATGCATGTGTGCATGTGTGTGTGTGCACATACATGTGTGTGTATGTGTGTCTTTGCTAGAAACTGGTGCTACTGGCAAAAGCAATAAGCCCAGAAGGAAATGTTAGGATGCATGTTCCTCAAAAGTGTGGGGTACATGGAACCTCCTTACTGAGAAAAATCAGAACACACTTACCTCTCAGGACAGTTTGGATCATAAAGACACGCTCGGAAGGCAGCTGGGGAAGATGCTGGTTGAACATAATCTGTAGGACACACTCACCTTCCCAGGGAACCTGAGCAGAAGCCTGTCGTCCAGACCGTGCTCATTAGAGGTCAGGGGCATTTCCCTTTCCCCCGGCTTCATGTGTCTCGGCATTAAGGCCTTGAGGGGACAAGGGCTCTTCCTTTTCCTCAGTGATTCCCAGGAAGCACAACTGCACCCTAGAGCTTCAAGAAGAGACACAGAGGGAGGGATACGGCATTTATTTTTAAAGTAGAATCTCCACCATTCTTATGGAGAAACTGAAGGCCCGGTGCATGAAATTCGGGCACCGGGGGGTGGGGGTGTCCCTCAGCCCACCCTCCAATCTTGGACCCCTCGGGGGATGTCTGACTGCCAGTTTAGACAGTCGGACATCCCTCTCATAATCCAGGACTGCTGGCTCTCAAACACTCGCCTGCCTGCCTGCCTGCCTGATTGCCCCTAACCATTTCTGCCTGCCAGCCTGATCAACCCCTAACCACTCCCCTGCCAACCTGATCAATGCCTAACTGCTCCCATGCTGGCCCAGTCACCCCTAACTACCTTCTCTGCAGGCCTGGTTCCCACCAACTGCCCTCCCCTG
>NW_005871784.1:138697-157826 GCF_000147115.1 Myotis lucifugus | reverse complement strand
GCTGCAGAAAGACAAACAGTCTCAAACGACCCGACACCTTAGACTTCACCCCGATGGTGCTCGGTCACAGCTCAGATGATACTCAAGACGCGGCATTTCCTGGCGAGCACGGGCCTGTGGGTAAATGGAAAGCAGAGATTCCGGGCCAGGGTAGCCCCACGGGACCCCGAATCCTCCCTCCCTCTCTCAGCACCCCCTCAGCTCCGTTATTAAAATACAATTGCTACCACCTGGGAGAGAAGCCTTGAGGACTCCGGGACCCTCGCTGAGCGGGGAACTCCCAATACTGTTCTTTCTGAGGATCAACCCCCCCCCTCCGCAGCCCCCCCAAAAACCCCACAAAAAACACAAACCTTTCGTTTTTCAGCAGATTGATCTCACAAATGAACCTGCCTTCCTACTGTGGCTGGAGGTTGCCATGCCCTTTCAGATGGGCAAGAGGCGGTAAAACTTTGGCCAGTGCGCCTGGCCACGCTTCCCGAGAAGACTTAAGACTTAAAAATGCTCCACAAAAGGCGAGAAGCACTGGGAGGACAGACGGGCTTCATTCCGCTTGTCAGCAGCCAGAGATTTCACGGAGGAGAACTCAGGTGCAAGCGCAACGGGATTGAC
Source organism: Myotis lucifugus (assembly GCF_000147115.1). Lineage (NCBI taxonomy): Eukaryota > Metazoa > Chordata > Mammalia > Chiroptera > Vespertilionidae > Myotis > Myotis lucifugus. The sequence continues at coordinate 157,214 of NW_005871784.1, read as the reverse complement.
ACCGAACATCTTGACTCCGAAGTCGGACCTGAAGTGTTGACGTCGCCCAGTGAGTTTGTCTTCGGGGCGCGGGGCAGGGGTGTGGGAAGGGGCAACTCAGCCTCCGGGAGTGAGTGAGTGGGTGGGTGGGGGGTAGGCAGCTTGTAGAGCGACAGGGACAGGACCCCGTGGCCAGGCCTGGATCCCCCAGCGAGGCCACATCCGCTGGGAGGACGAGGCTTGTATGTGCCTTTGCTGTGGGGGCATCCCTGGTGGGGTCAAATGTAGGGCAGAATCCTAGAATCCCGGTCCTACTGTCCACGTTCCTGTAAGCAAAAAACGGGGTTCACTTCAGTTCCTCAGACTCGTGGAGGCCAGCGAGGGGCGCGGTCCGTAGATTCCGGGGCTGGAGTGAATCTTTGAGCTGGTGCAGGGGCATCAAACACTGTAGTCTGCCTTTAGCCACAGGATGTGACCTGTGCTGGCCACTTCCATGGTTTTTTTTTTTTTTTCAGTAAATACGGTAAATGTATTTTCTCCTACTTAGGATTTTCTTAATAAATTTTCCCTCTAGCTTTACTTTACACAATGCAGCATATGACACATGCAACATATAAAATCCATGCAAATTGCCTGCCTATGTTATCTGTAAGGCCAGGTAAACGCCATGTAGTTAGTGAATCAGTAGGATCTATTTTCATTCATTCTTTTTTCTTGTTAGAAAAATTTCAATTTTTTTTGCTTAAAAATATTTACCTTAAAATCAATGATTAATTTAAATCCCAGATCTCAAGTTAAAATACACACACTCCTGGCAAATGGCAGTTGTTTTAAAGTTAAGTTCCTGCACGTTCAGACGGAAATGGTAGTGGTTGCAGTTGGTGAGAATTCTATAGTATTTACCAATATGTTCTGTTTACTATTTCATTCTTCAGAAATAACCTTAAGGTGCATTGATTGGGGCTTAGAGAATGAAATTGAAATTGTAAGGCAGTTATTCAAAACCCGACGACATTAGTGTTAAAATGTCTTTTCTCCGATGCAGAAACTTCACCATCGAAGGAGTGTGCTGTTATTCCTGGCGGAGATGAGATGGATCAGGGAAGGAAAACGTTACCTTATTGTTGTTATACTTCCCAATGAGGTGAGGCCTTTATAAAAGATAACTCTGAGGGTCACATTTCTTCTCAATTCTGTGATATAAATCAGTTGTACCTTACATTCAAAGCCAAGCTTGACAAGCATCTCAGAAGCGAAGGGGGTGATGACCCTATAAACTGTAGAATGTGTTACAGCGATAAATTGCGAGTCCTCGGGGCAAAGGGCATTTGATTGTCCTCTGCTCCGCGGTCACTCCCCTCGGAGCGCGTCTTGGGATGATAAACAGGCAGGCCTGGGTCGTACACCAGGGTGACAAGCCACACCTGAAGCTACAAGTTTTGAGACAAAGCAGCGGGGGCTGGCAGGCAGCTGTGTCGTCCGAGTGAGTCCGCGCAGGCTCAGCGGCAGCGGGGAAACTCCCGAGTCAGCCCAGCCCGCATCACAGTGACTCTGGCATCGCTCTGATTTCATGAGATTATTCTGAATTGAAAGCTATGTCATCTGACAGCCAAGATCACAAATTACCTTGCACATACATCATAATGTATTTTAATACATGTTATGTACAAATAAAGGCTCACTGTTCACATGGCAGAAGAGCATCAACGGTGATCCAACATTTCCAGAAGTAGTGTGACAGAATTCCTGTTGGTATGATTTTTAAGTATTCTAAGAATTAGACTTACATTTCTTTAGGGGAGAGGAATATTTGACCTCACTGAAAACTTTCTAGCTTAGAATGTTTTACTGTTGTCCTTTATGTCTAACTAGAGCAGCGGTTCTCAACCTGTGGGTCTCGACCCCTTTGGGGGTCGAACGACCCTTTCACAGGGGTCGCCTAAGACCATCCTGCATATCAGATATTTACATTTACAATTCATAACAGTAGCACAACAAAAATAATTTTATGGTTGGGTCACAACATGAGGACTGTATTTAAAGGGCAGAAGGTTGAGAACCCCTGACCAGAAGGTTCAATGCCTGAATTCATCCAAGGGCCTCGCCCCTTTCAGCCCCGGAAAGGTTGTCCTGGATGGTTTGTTACGCTGTTTGCCCTAAATCAGCATATTAGCTCTTTATTATATAGGATCATTTTATAAGGAGCCGTCACAACAAAGCAGACTGGTCTCTGAAATGTATTTTAAGGTAATTATATTTTTATTCCTTGGATTCTTATTTTTAACACTTGGTGCTGGTTTGCTATTCAAGGGATATTTACTGAGCATTTGGCATTACTTAACCCAAGGAACATCTGTAGGAATGCTTTCTTCCCGCTGTTATTTATGTTCTGAAGGAAACCCGTGTAACTGTGTTTAAAGAACATGGTGTTTTGGTTAGTTTGCTTATATCCATCTTATTCTAAAAGATAACCTAAGAAATCTGACATTCTCAAAGATTTTTTGGGGGTCTAATTCTCCATTATTCTAAAAGATAACCTAAGAAATCTGACATTCTCAAAGATTTTTTTGGGGTCTAATTCTCCATTATTCTGAGACAATTACAATCTAAAAAGCATTTTATATTCTGGCCCTAAAAAATATCTTAACAAAATTGTGGGGTGTTTCTTTTTAACTTAATAGTTTCAACTTCCTGTTCCTCTTATATTTTGACAGAGATAATTAAACTAATTTTAAAAATTATAATTTTCATTGAAAAGGCTGATTTTGAAATGAATAATTCGTGAGAAAAACTTTACATGTTGCTAATTTATTATTAGGTCCATTATCGGACACCATTCAATGACCATTTTGCATATTTTTGGAAACATAGTACTGTGTTGGATTTTAAATGTTTCTGATATGTTAATTTCAAAAGGAGGAATTTGAGTCTTGAAATAGATGTAATAAATTGTAATTGTGTTGAGACAGTCTGTGAACCAATCTAACAATTAAGCAGTTTTAAAGGTTTTAAGGACAGTGAGTATGGCGCGTTTACTATCAAACACTGCATACTGTGCCCCTGAAATGCGACAGACATGAAAATTATGGGAGCCAGTGTTCTTTCTGTACGTATGTCGACAAAGCTAACTCATTCCGTATGTATTGTGATACGTTCTATCTTGACTGAAGCTGTCCTTGACTGTGACTAGGGGAAAGATGTGAGAATGTCTACAAATACACTTTATCCTAAATCTTGTATTTTTTACGGGAATACGGTCTCAACCACCAGGGCCACGTTGCTGCACCTGGAATTACAGAGTGCGACCTCGTTCTCCTAAGTGTTGACTCCGTGAGCGCAACCTCACTGCACTGTGATAATGTCATGGACTAGTCATCGGTTTTTTTATTGTATCTCAGACATTGAATCCTCAGCGTCTCATGCTATTCTTTTTTAAAAATATATTTTTATTGATTTCAGACAGAAAGAGAGAGAGAGATAGAAATGTCAATGATGAGAGAGAATCATGGATTGGCTGCCTCCTGCATATCCTACACAGGGGATCGAGTCCGCAACCCGGGCATGTGCCTTGAATGAGATTCGAACTGTGACCTCCTGGTTCATAGGTCGATGCTCAACCTCTGAACCGTGCCGGCCAGGCTACTTATGTTATTCTTGATGTGAAAAGATGGTGGCCACAATTCATGAAGTTAGACCAGTGATGGCGAACCTATGACACGTGTGTCAGAGGTGACAAGGAACTCATTTTTTTGGTTGATTTTTCTTTGTTAAATGGCATTTAAATATATAAAATAAATATCAAAAATATAAGTCTTGGTTTTACTATGGTTGCAAATGTCAGAAAATTTCTATATGTGACAGGGCACCAGAGTCAAGTTAGGGTTTTTCAAAATGCTGACATGCCGAGCTCAAAAGATTCGCCATCACTGAGATAGACATTGCCTGTTCCCTGGACTTGGTGAGACACGTATCAACAGCAGGCAGTCCTGCTCCCGAGGCAACCGCTAACGGCCGAGAAAAGTGGGGGCAGGCTCTCCTTCAACGTTATGGCACGTCGTTCTGTTCTCAGAGTTTCCCCATTGTGACTCCAACGCTCTGACTTGATGTTACTATTGCGTTTGCGTTTTGAATGTGTTTTTGTGCCTTGTCATCAGCTTTCCACAAGTCGGACCATGATGCACCTTCAGGGGCTTCTGAAGGTGGGCAGCTGTCATCGGTGGCAAGGCACAGGCAACATGAGCTCTGCCGGGCGAGAGTAATGAAACCAGGGGCATTGTGCACCCCTGGGAGCCGGGGTCATCGTGTGCGTGGGTCCCGCCCGTTCCCACCCTCTCGCCAAGGCAGGTGAAGGCCCACCCACCACTGACGTGCAAGGCTTGCCGTGTGCCTGGGATTCAGGTCTTGAGGGAATAGCGGGATATGTTTCTGTTTGAACGTGGTACCTCAGCAGAAGGTTTTAAACACCCTGTTGTACCAGATTGAAACACTATACTTTGGGATAGAGTTTAAAATGGCATTTTGAATCGCAACAAATAATCATTTAAATTTTTGAAAATTTCAAAAACTAGGATGTCTGTCTCCACCCAAAATCAACGACTCTCTCTTTCCGCGAGGCCCTCGCCATGGAACCCTCCCTCCCCCGCACAGAGAGGTGCGTGATGCCTGCGATCAACACACAGCTGCGGCCTCCAGGTGCAGCTCTCATCCTGCCCAGTCATAATAGGCGTAAAAAACCTCATTTCGGGCAATTTGTCACCGGAGAACGTGAAAATAGTTTATTTTAATAATAGGAACGGACAGATGCTTCCCATGTGGAGACCAGGGAGCTGTAAGAAACAGGAGTGTGTCCAGAGAGAGTGCGAGGGGCAGGAGACCCAGCCATTAACGATTTACAGAGGCCCCCGGAGACCCCGTGCCAAGCCCCTGAGCTCACGCTAAGGGTGAAAGGAGACACATGTGCTCAGGGAGTTCAGATCCTTTATGAGTAACACTCACTCATGTGACAGACAGAAAGCAAAACTGGGGGTGGGGCAGCCACACGGTGTTCCCAAGTGCACGCTCTCTCTGCGTCCTGTGAATGTGTAACATCGTGGCTGTCATGTAGAAATGCGAACACGAGAACGATGCTTCTGGAAAACCTGGCCAGTGCAGGGGTTTCCTTTGTGGGCTTAGGAACATTAACAGATGGATCCTGGGCGATAAAATGGGGTTTCTCTTGACAAACTCGGTGGAAAGCACCCTCCCCGCCTTCGGTCAGACCCTGTCCCAGGAACACTGCGTCATCAGTATTTTCTGGAATTCTCATAAAAAAATGATGGAGTGGGTGATATGTGGTGGTTGGAAGAGCATGACTTCAAGTTTATTACTAAGTCCAGATAGGATGGGAGAACTCATTGTATGAAGAGATATGGGAAGTCAGTGAACACTCAACATGCTTGGATCCAGAAACCCGCTGAATATACACATGTTAAATACTAGAGGCTCAGTGCACAACATTGGTGCACTTGGGGGTTGTCCGACTGACAGGCCTAAGCCGCCGCCAGTTGGACATCCTTAGTGCTCGCCAGCCATCAGCCTGGCTTGTGACTGAGCAGAGCTCCCCCTGTGGGAACGCACTGACCACCAGGGGGCAGCTCCTGCATTGAGCATCTGCCCCCTGGTGGTCAGTGCGCATCATAGCAACCGGTGGTTCCGCTATTCGGTCGATTTGCATATTAGGCTTTTATTATATAGGATTACACTGTGCAGGGGTTCTTTTCTCACTTTATAACCAACATAAACATTGATTGACGTGCAAATGACGATGAAGGAGAGCACTTAGTACATTATAATGGATACAAATCCTCACTTATATCCGAAATTATGTACTTTTCTGAGACAAAAGGGGATTAAATAACACCTTCTATTCTGATTTTTGCTAGATTAATCACATGGACCTTTTTAGAATATATACTTAATATATATACCAGTATTTTTATATACTTACACTTAAAAATTAAATGATTAAATTAAAACTTTTAAAAAGTGTTAACTATGATAATCATACCTCATTAGGGATAAAATACAAAGCTTAATCTCAATCTGTTATAAAAAGAAATAAACAAAGCACAATTATTACATCGGATTCACTTGTTCTAGAAACTAGTTTTCTAAAATTCCTCTCTAGTCCTAGCTGGTTTAACTCAGTGGATAGCACGTTGGCTGTGGACTGAAGGGTCCCAGGTATGATTCCAGTCAAGGGCACATTCCCGGGTTGCAGGCTCCATCCCCAGGAGGGGGCATGCAGGAGGCAGCCGATCAATGATTCTCTCATCATTGATGTCTCTCTCTCTCTCTCTCTCTCTCTCTCTCTCTCTCTCTCTCTCCCTATCCTATCCTCTCTGAAGTCAATAAAATATATATTTTAAAAAAAATTCCCCTCTAGTTGCATCTTTAGTGAGAGGCTGAAACATTAATTGCCTGTTCTTCATTATTTCCAAACAGTGTTTCCTAACCAGGTGATCTTGAATTTTGTGTTGTTTTGTTTATGTTTTTGTTTTCTGTTACCTCCACTTGGCAATGAACCACCCAACGGGAGCCCGACACACAGACATGTGGCCTGTGGGCTGGTGGCGTCTACACGTCTCCAAATGCACCGAGGAGGGGGCAGGCCCCTCGTGGTGAATATCTGCACCGTTTTCAATTTTACAAATGCCAGCTCCCCTCCCCCCAAATCCATAGATGCCTGGGCAGCACACAGGCTGTGCTTGGGGGCGGATAACGTGAGGCTGGGCGCAGAGCTCCTGTGGAGAGCGAGCAGGGAGGAAGGCTGTCATTCTCAGTGTTTAACGAAGCTCTGGCTGAAATTCCCCTCTTGTCCGCCCCCCAGCACCTCCAGGGCAGCATCTCCGAAATGGAGCTCGCCCCTGACACACATGGCACGCCGGGGGCAAGTCTGGAAACACGGGCCCCTTTGGTTTCCGGGGCATCAGTCGGCCAGGAAATGCCTTCCACATGCCAGGACCTCGGCAGGTTGATTGCCTTCCCGGTTTGTTCTTTGCTTCGCCGATCTTAAAGCTACCGTCTGAGGAAATCCTGAGATATGTGAGGAAGGGAAAATGAATGAAAAGCATGTCTATTAGCTAAAACGGAGGAATATACATGTGCAATTATGTGATTTTTAAGTATATATTTTTATTGATTTCAGAGAGGAAGGGAGAGGGAGAGGGAGATGGAAAACATCAGTGATGAGAGAGAATCATTGATCGCTGCCTTCTGCATGCCGCCCCCCGCCCTCCCTGCCCGTTACTGGGGATTGAGCCCACAACCTGGGCATGTGCCTTGACCAGGAATTGAACTGTGGTCTCCTGGTTCGCAGGTCGATACTCCACCAGTGAGCCATGCTGGCCAGGTAGTTATGTGATTTTTAATAAAAAGAGTTAAAGAAACAAAATGAAACTGTTCCTATCAATACCTAGTCTAACTGAACATCAGACCAAAAACATCTTCTACATCTTCTCACCAAACTGCAGAGTTTCCACCAATTGAAAAAGGTAAAATCTTACTACGTGATTTATTGGAAACCAGAAAAATTCTAGGGAGTGTGTGGGTGAGAAAGCTGGTTAAATATTTTTTGTCTTCTGGATATCATGTTATGCCTGGAACTTCAGTTAAAAAAATAGAACAGAAAGAATCTTTGAAAAGTGTTCAAATGATTAGTCTTTTAAAATATTAAAGTAGAGACATCCTTCGAATTTTAGGTAATTTTTTTCTCTCCTTATTGTTACTCTAAGTAATTACCTAAATAGTAAAATCTAAATGTAAGGAAGAGAGGTTGTAATTTCCACATCAATTCCCTCACTCCCCTTCTGTTACTTTCACTTTGAGTTGGAAACAAGGCCCATACATCACTTTAATGTCTATATTTACGGCCAGCAATATACAAGCCCCGTGGGGCAGGCTGGGGCCAGCGCTTTGGTGTTTAAGTCTCACAGTGATTCATGGAGGAATGTTCTATCTTTGGTGTAACTTAGGGATTAGGGACATGCCTCTGCAAGAAGGGTCCCAGCTGATCAACGTTGCACCAAGGTTATGATGCTAAAAATTAAAATAGTGGCAGGGAAAGTTTTGGATTGAAAACTGGGGCAGTTAGAGAAAATGAAAGAAGGCTAGGCTCAGATTCATAAAGGCTGTGCTAGAATGGCGCTGTTCATAGTGAATGGGAATGGAAGGATACGTGACCCTCCAATTGCACAGTTTACTTGTACCAACGGTGGTATTGATATCCAATTCAGTGTTTCTGTGTGAAAACAAGAGGCCCTTAAACATGGAGCCATCTGGTGGGATTATAACCTGGTAGAGCCACTTTGGAAGACAGTTTGGCAGTTCCTCAAAAGGTGAAGCATGGTGCTACTACATAGCAGTGATTTCACTTGGCATATTCACTCAAGAAAGTTGAAAATATATACAAGGAAAAACTTGTACACGAGTGTTCACAGCAACATTATTTATAACTAGAGGCCTGGTGCACGAAATTTGTGCACTTGGCGGAGGAGGGGAGTCCCTCAGTCCAGATTGTGAGAGGCTGCAGGCCAGGACAATGGACCCCACCAACGCACCATCAGGGCCAGGGAGGAACATGGGAGGTTGGCCAGCCAGGGAGGGACCTCAGGAGGGCTCCAGGGCATGTCTGGCCCATCTCACTCAGTCCTGATTGGCCGGACCCCAGCAACAAGCTAACCTACCAGTTGGAGCATCTGCCCCCTGGTGGTCAGTGCATGTCATAGTGAGTGGTTGACCAGTCAACTGCCTGCTCCCTGGTGGTCAGTGCAGGTCATAGCGAGTGGTTGAGTGGCCTTAGCATATCATTAGCATGTTATTCTTTGACTGGTTGAACGGCCAGCTGGTGGACCAGACACTTAGCATATTAGGCTTTTATTATATAGGATAACTAAAAAGTGGGAACAATTCAAATGTCCATCAACTGAAGAACAGATAAACAATGTGGTAGATCCATACAGTGGAATACTATTCAGTCACTAAAAGGAATGAAGTACTGATACATGCTATAGAGTAAATGAACCTTGAAAACATGCAAAGTGAAAGAAGCCGCCAGAGGACACACACTGTATAGTCTCACTATAGAAACTATCCACCCCAGGCCACTCAGTAAAGACAGAAATTAGATTTGTGGTTGCCAGGGGCTGGAGAGGCAGGGGGTGGGAAGTGGCTGCCGGTAAGCACTGGGCTTCTTTTTTGGAATGATGACAATAACCTGAAAATGGATAGCGATGAGTTTCAAAACCCCATGAATTCGTTAACTATCACTTGAAAAACACACAATAAACACACATGTCAATGGGAAAAGAAGATCTTGTAAAATTACACTGGAAGTTGGTTGCGACAGATCTTACACTGAGTTTCTTTCCTTTTTAAACACAGAGGATTGCAATGAATATGCTTTAAATATACTCTGCTTCCAGCGTCCCCAAATTCTGTTTTGTGATTGGTGATACTCTAAGTAACGTATACTATAATTGATATGGGGAAATGGGAAAAAAATTGCCTCTGAGGGAAAATATTAAAAATGCTGTAAGGATACAATATGACAAATGCCATAAACTCTCTCTGTAAATGTTCCTGGTTTAAATTATACAAATGCTGCCCTGGCCGGGTGCTCAGTTGGTTAGAGCGTCTTCCCAATACACCAAGGTTGTGGGTTTGATCCCCTGTCAGGGCAGTTAAAGAATCAACCAATGAATACATCAATAAGTGGAAAAACAAATCAATGTTTCTCTCTCTCTCTCTTTCTCTCTCCCCCCTTTCTCTCTAGCTTAAATCAATTAATAAAAATGAATGAATGAAGATGTAAGTTATACAAATGCTGTAATACTTAAAGACTAGGAAGCATTTGATAAGGTGATGAGCTTAAACTGAATACAGTTTTGAGAATATAAAAAATCCTATGTAATAAAGAGATAATATGCTAATTAGACAGAACAGCAGAATGACCATCCTGATGACCTTCCGGACAACTGTCCAGATGACTTTATGGATGAAGCTGGGGATGCGAGAGGATGCGAGGGGATGTGAGGGGATGTGAGGGCCGACCCAGGCTGCGAGGGGCTGTGAGGGCCAACTGGGGCAGCTGGGGCTTCGAGGGCAGAGCCCCTTGCACAAATTTCATGTATTGGGCCTCTAGTCCTATATAGTAAAGAGGTAATATGCAAATTGACCACCATGCCCTCACACAAGATGGCCACCACAAGATGGCCGGCAGGGGAGGGTAGTTGTGGGCAATCAGACCAGCTGGGGAGGGCAGTTAGGGGCAAACAGGCCAGCAGGGGAGGTTAGGCGTCGATCAGGCTGGCAGGAGAATGGTTAGGGGGTGAGCAGGCTGGCAGGTAGAAGCAGTTAGGGGAAATCAGGCAGGCAGGCATGAGAGTGGTTAGGAGCCAGCAGTCCTGGATTGTGAGAGGGATGTCTGACTGCTGGTTTAGGCCTGATCCCTGTGGGACATTCCCTGAGGGGTCCCAGATTGGAGAGGGTGCAGGCTGGGCTGAGAGACACCCCCCAGTGCACGAATTTCATGCACTGGGCCTCTAGTGTGATATAGTAATCATGAAGTTAAATACTCCAAAAGTTCTGATTAAAAGAGAGGCTTGGGGTGCAGGGAATCACTTTTTAGACGAGCATTTGTGAACATGAAAGAAAGAGAAACAGCATGTGTTAGCCTAGACGGGGGCCAGGAAGGGGTGCAGGAGGTAACTGTCATGAACGGCTGGGAAATACCCGTGAGTGGACAGCACTCAGCGATGCAGTTTTAGAATGAGAACCAACAGAGAGGCGGGCAGTGTCGGGAGGCAGGCGGGGTTGGGAGGCCCACTGGCCATGTCTGTGTGACCTTGGGGGCAGAATCTGGGGCCCCAGGAGCATGAGTGCATCAGGCCTCCTAGTTTACCCCCTACAGAGATTAAACATAAACCTACAAGACTCCATCCACGCGGCTCCTTCTTAGGTCCCGTCTGGCAGGAAAGAGAGCGTCATGGCTTGCAAAGAACAGTCTTCTCAATGTCCTTTCAAAGCAGACACAGCCTCTGAGTTCACGTCAGCGCTTCTCCAAGTTACGGTCATGAAGTCGGGAGGTGGATTTCAGTTCGGCTTGACAAGCGTTTTAACGAGATGCAGAGACTGTTATCAGAAGGAAGGACCTGAGTGAGGCCAAGCATCGCCGTGCACGGCGGGTTTCAGTTACGTAGCAAGTGCGTGTCCCGGGCCACATTGGAAACTGGGTTTTACGCCACGGGTGTGCCCCGGACCAACACCTTAAGCTCCTCACCCGGTAGACGGAGATAAGACGAGAACCTGGGGTGTTTTCAGTTCTCTGAGTAAGATAACAGGAATGAGGTACTTAGCACAATGGTGAGTCATCAATAACATTAGCTAATATTTTTAGGATTTTTATTATTTCACATGAAGTGGTTGAACAATTTCCACATTAAAATAACATAGTAACTTACTTGCCTACCCTTGATGAATCAGGAAAAAAACAACACACCTGGTATCCTATATAATAACGAGCTAATATGCTAATTAGATCAGACAGCCGAACGACCTTCCGGGTGTCCTTCCGGACAACCTTCCAGAGGAAGCCAAGGCTGCAAGGCTGCATGAATTTCATGCATTGGCCTCTAGTGTTAAAATAAAAACCCTGAACATCTGCAAACTGCAGAGGGGGTGTGAACATGCTGGGGTGGCAGTTTGCCCGGGATGCTCACTGTCCTTCATCATTTCACGTTACAGATGTTCAAATGCTGCTTAAACTTGTAGCTAGAATTAGCGGCAAGGAGCTGAAATCCAGGGTCTAGCCGCCTGTCCTTTAATTCTCGAGAGCATTAACACTAAGGGTACATTCTGCAAGTTGTACCCTAATCTCTCCCAGGGCATGAGGCTGTGTGAGAAATGTCATTCTTGCTGGGAACAACTCCCAGCAGAACCATGGGCGCCGTTCCTTCCCCTGTGCACATGGCCCGCCTTTGCCCAGGGAGTGCTCACCTGGTCAGGTATGATGGGAAGTGTGTGTATTTCAATCAGCAGCAGGCCCTGGGGTATGCCTCATGGTTTCTCTTCTCCTCGCCTCGCTGCCCTGACTTCTGTGAAGAGTGGGTGAGACACAGTCTGGCATTTTCTGTTTGTTTATTTTTCCCAGGAGCCAATGACGGCTGGTGACGTTATAAACCATGGTCTACCCTCCCCACATACCATGGTCAGAACAAGGGCCATTTCCAAATGGGCTCCACACACTCAGTGACGGATCTGTGCACAGCGAGAGGGAGAGAAGAGCGGGGGGCGAATGGTGAAACATGGATCCGTCACCAATTCGTTAACACCTGATGCTTAAAGAGAGCGTTGGCTGTTCCAAGGTGCACACTCGCTCTGGCTTCCCTGCTTCAGGTTTGCTGGTGTCCTCAGTCCCGTGGGTACAGAGTAGGCACAGGCAGGGAGGGACTGCGTAGAGCACCCAGCACCATCGCCCAGGCTATTGCCGACCCCCCGCTGACCTCGGGGGAGTGGGGGGAAGCTGCAACCAGCAACCTCCAGCTCAGGCTGCAGCCCAGGGGGAGGAAGAGGGCCTTGGGTGCTCCCACCCTTTCTCTGCAGCAGGTCACAGGGTCCTCCAACAAACAGGAAAGAAAAGCAGTGACAACAAAGCGCCCGCCCACCACTGGCATCCTACTTCCCCCAGGCCCTTAGGGAGGAGCTGGGTGGGAGGCAGGCAGACTGACCAGGGCCTTTGCAGCTGGAGCGGTGACTGACTGGGAAAGGTAGCGTGTGGGTTAGTGATGAGAAGCAGGCACTGGGTTTCATTTGGGGGAGGGACGAAGGTTCTTTTTGGGACTTGAGCATCATGGACATGTGAGTGAGGAGCGTGCGTGGTCACTAAGGTACGACAGAGGGGAAGCGTGTGTGGGGACTCATCCTGAGAAAAGCAGGCCTGTGCAGGGTTGTCAAGCTTTGCAACATGGGCTGCTCAAAACGCAATGGTTTGCTGGCTTTCAAATTACCCACCAAAGTACAAGGTGGGCTAGGTCAGTCCAAGGCAGCCACCGAGGCAAGAGGTGACCATGACAAGCTGATGTCTTAGTGAAGCGCTGTGTTCTCATTCGAATGGAAAACATCAGGAAAATGAACAGGATTTCACATGGAATGAACTCGGGGAGTCCCAGGGCGAGCATCGGTGCTGACCTAGGGATGGGCTGAGCTGCAGCATGGCAGCCCCCTGGCAGCCCAGGCAGGGACCTCACTGGGAATGGGAGGAGAGCACCTTCCTCCATGATTGTATGAATATTCATGAGGCCCCTTACAGAACCCACACCAACCAGAAGGGAGCGCAGGGCCACCAGCAGCTCTCACCTTGGCCGATTTGTTTATTCTTTAGCTAGTTCTCAGGGAGATCAGGCTCCTTCTGTCCTGGGTTCCTCCCCTGCTGAGGGAGAGGAGTTGCTAAAACCAAAGGATTCTGGACTCTCAGAGATGCTGCAAAGGTGAGGGTGCCCTCCCCACGGACACGTCACGGCCTCAGGGACCAGAAAAGGAGGCGCTGGGACGGCAGGAGGCTGCTATCCATCATGGTCCAGGGCGGGCCGAGAACTCCCTTTTCACTGTGGGACAGAATGAGCCCGGCTGAGCGTGAGAGCGCTAGGGACTGAATTTGAATCAAATTGGGGGGGAAATAAACACTCTGACCCTTTCTCTCCACCTTCATTCATTCCTTCCCTGGGAATCGCCCTCAGATGGGCCAGGGGATGACGAATGGCAGCGAGTGCCCTCGGTCATGCTCTTTGCCCCCCATTCTTAAACCCCTAAAAGGACCGGGCATCTGGGGCTGGGATGGAATGGCGGAGCTGAATGAGGGAGAGAGAGAGGCAGAACGCCTATTGTCGCCAGCCGGCAATGAAAAATGGTTTTCTTACCAGGTCTGCTGCGGCCCCGCCTGGCTCCCACCCCCAGGGCCTGCGGAGGGTTGTTCTGTGGTAACTTTCATGTTTTATTCGGTGTTACCATTGAGATGCGTGTTTAGAAGATCTGTATGAAAAAAATACAAATTTGTGTGAAAATCACTTGTATGAAAAAATAGAGTCAAAGCTCATGGTAATTTCCCCCCAAATCCCTCACTTTCCCAGAGATGGTGTGGTCACCTGACTATCCCCACAGAGTCACTGTAAGCAGACATGGTTCTGCGAGGGGCTCTGTGATACTAATTGTAAAAGTTTATTGTGATATCACAAGTAGTAATACTCAATTAACCCAACAATTATTACTCTAGTGCAGGGGTCCTCAAACTATGGCCCGCGGGCCACATGCAAATACAAATATTGTATTTGTTCCCGTTTTGTTTTTTTACTTCAAAATAAGATATGTGCAGTGTGCATAGGAATTTGTTCATAGTTTTTTTTTAAACTATAGTCCGGCCCTCCAATGGTCTGAGGGACAGTGAACTGGCCCCCTGTTTAAAAAGTTTGAGGACCCCTGCTCTAGTGCCTACTCTGTACTGAGCTCTGTGCCAATTCTGTCTTCAACCAGTTGGTAGTTGGATGGAGAGATTTATTAGTTTATCTGAGAAGGATTTCAGTGCCAAAAGTGTGAATCCTATATAATAAAAGCATAGTATGCAAATTGGCCCCTAGACTGGGAGGTTGTCTGGGAGTTTGACCAGGGGGTGGGGCCAGCGGGGAAGGGAGGGAGGGAGGCCCTGGCAGCAGCAGCCACTAGGGTCCCTACTAGTGTATGAATTTCATGCACTGGGCTTCTAGTACAAACATAAAACTTTGGAAAAGTGAGAGCTAAAAATTATGAACATAAGAGGATTGAAGACCAATAAATAATCAGAGTAATAACTCAGTTTTGAAAGGAGTAAAAATATGTACACATCTCTGGTTTCTTTAATGTGTGAAGCCGATGCCATCGATGGTGTTATCTCTTATAGAAAAGAAGTTATTTTTGTAGGTGGTTTAACCAAATATTTGGAGATGTCCCAAATGTGTGCCTATATCATGGAAAACTTACAAAAAGTTCCATTGGGAGTACAAGAAAGAACGCTGGGTGAGACGGACACTCACTTGTGTAAGTCTATGTTTTAGGGCAGTGGTTCTCAACCTTCCTCATGCCGCGACCCTTTAATACAGTTCCTCATGTGGCGGTGACCCCCAACCATAAAATTATTTTCGTTGCTACTTCATAACTGTAATTGTGCTACTGTTATGAAGAATCATAATGTAAATATCTGATATGCAGGTATTTTCATTGTTACAAATTGAACATAAAGCATAGTGATAAATCACAAAAAAATATGTAATTATATATGTGTTTTCCGATGGTCTTAGGCTACCCCTGTGAAAGGGTCGTTCGACCCCTAAAGGGGTCGCTACCCACAGGTTGAGAACCGCTGTTTTAGGGGGAAACGTGTGGTATGCAGCCTCGACCTCGGCCTCGGCAGGAGCAGCGAGTGGGAAAGGCCTGCCCTTTGCTTTAGTCTGCTGATGCCAACAAGAAGAAAGTATATATCTAACTGATCAAAACCATCAGCGGAAATGCAAAGTTCTAATATAATTAGCAAGCCAAATCCAGACATATCTATGACAGATAATGTAGCGATCGCCTGGGTTTATTGCAGATGTGCATAATCGCTCCAAGTAGCATACTTGTTCATTCAACTCACTGCAACCACATTACAAGACAAATGTGTACGACTATTTCAATTGAGGCAGAGAAATCCTCAGTTAAAACTCAACTTAACCCTGCCCTCCTGGCCAGCCACCGGGCTGCCAGCTGGAGATGAGCTTCTGGTGGCCCTGGCAGGAGCAGCCACAGGACTACGTTCCTGCCCACGGAGCGTGAGCAGAAGCCCTGTGAGTAGTCGCTGGTCATGCCCTTGCCGTGAACTGGGCTTCCCCTCTTCCCTCTCCTTCCTCCTTTCCGTCTGCTGTACCCGGCCTTCCATGTGCCCAGACTTATTCTTAGCTCACCAGGAAATTAGAGCCACGCAAGCCATACACGGCTCAACTTTCTGTTTTATGTGTCATTGTGGTTGTTCTTTATCTGAGCTAATAGATTCTAAGCTTCCGGAAACAGAATTTCACATGTTCATCTCCATATTCTTTTAGAGCCTGACCTAAGATTTAGTGCACAGAAACTCCTCTTAAATATAGATTGAATTGCCCTCAACTTCGCTTTCCTGTTCCTGCTGCTAGCTAGCTACATGTGGTGCTATTGAATTGAGGCACATTCTTACCAACTAAAAAATTAAGCCACAATTTTGAAAATTCGAGTCCACTTAAATCCTCATGTTACACCTAATTGCAGAGGTTTAGTAACCATTTGTCTCCCCAGGGGAAGGGAAACGGCCAGCAGCCTTAGAAGCCAGAGGTAGAGAGTCAGGTGCTGAGAGGTTTTCACTGAATTTTTCTGAACTCAACTCCTATCTTATATAATAAAAGGCTAATATGCAAATAGACCTAATGGAATAACCAGTCACTATGATGCGCACTGACCACCAGGGGGCAGACGCTCAATGCAGGAGCTTCCCCCTAGTGGTCAGTGCACTCCCACAGGCGGAGCTCTGCTCAGCCAGAGACTGGACTCACAGCTGGCAAGTGCAGCTGCAGTGGTGGGAGCCTCTCCTTCCTCCCTCTCCTTCCTCAGTGGCAGTGCTAAGTATGTCTGACTGAAGGCTTAGGCCTGCTCCCTGCAAGCTGTCAGTTGAACATCCCCCAAGGCCCGGCCTGGGGGACCCCCACCCCCCACCCAAGTGCACAAATCTCGTGCACCAGGCCTCTAGTATTCTTTTTTTTAAAAAATATATTTTATTGATTTTTTACAGAGAGGAAGGGAGAGGAATAGAGAGTCAGAAACATCGATAAGAGAGAAACATCGATCAGCTGCCTCCTGCACACTCCCCACTGGGGACATGCCCGCAACCAAGGTACATGCCCTTGACCAGAATCAAACCCGGGACCCTTCATGACAGTCACACGGCCGACGTAGTCTGCAGGCCGACGCTCTATCCACTGAGCCAAACCGGTGAGGCGGCCTCTCGTATTCTTATAACACACAACGGGCAGGTAATGTAAATCATTTAGTTCTTGGCATTCCTCAGCTAAATTAGAGATTATGTATCGATTAAGGAAAAGTTTTCACAAATGTTTTGGAATCTGTGGAAACATAGAAAAGGGAGGCGCTTCTCTATTTCTAGGATCAGTTAGGCAATAATTATTCATTGAACAGTTTCCAGCAGTGGTGTGACCTTCGATCACTTTTTAAAGCTCTCCATACCTGACTTCTTCATCCATAGGACGGTTTTTAATTAGATGACGTCTAACATTCTCCCAGTTACAAAAGTTCATTTAGTTTGTTTCAAATACTGCTTTCCTATTTGTAGAAAAGGATAAGGGTCGGTCTTTGTAGCATAGTTCCCCTTAGAGCCGGCTAGGCCAGGTGCGCTAGCAGAGCCCACCTGGGTTCCCACAGGCCTGCCCATGCGGAGTGCCAGGTGCCACCACAGGGGGAGCGGAGAATTAATCCGGTGGGGAAGGGCAGGAACTTCCTGGTGGTGAAAGAAGATGGTCATGGGGACAGACAACATGTGCACTGAATGAATGACTCAATATGGGTCAAGTGTTCACTGAGCCCCTGGCACATGTCATGCACTTGGGCGGCAGTGGTGGACACACACAGACAGAACCTGCTGTCACGGAGCTTTGCACACGGGTGCGCCTGTACCTGTTGGAGACTGCAGGAGAGAGGGGAGCACTCACGGGAGAGAGGGGAGCACTCACGGGAGAGAGGGGGAGCATTCATGGGTGGGAGGGGAGTCCCCACAGGAGGGAGGGGGGCACTCATGGGAGTGAGGGGGGCACTCACGGGAAAGGGAACAGGAGGGACAAGCATTCACTGAAAGGCCACGTAAAGTGGCGTGTGACTGTCATGGGGGGTGACTGACCCAAGCTCAGTGACGTGGCTTCTGGAGAACAGAGGGCTCGCAGGACGGGTCTGAAGGCCAGCTGTGTGGGCAGCGAGGCCCCTTCCTCCCCGGGACTGACCGGGGGCCTCCCTAAGGCACGGTCTGCACCTCAGAAGCAGGTGCTCCCTGGAGAGCTGGCCCATACCTCTTGCATCTCATTGGCTCTATACCAGAGGCAGCGGGAGACTGGAACACGGCACGTACTTGGTCCCTGAGCATCTTTTGTAAGAAACCGGTGGGCTCCTCGAGGCTGCTGTGCGCCCAGCCACTCCGTTCAATGTCCTCTGAAGAGATGGACGGAGAGGCTCCACACCCAACACACCCACAGAGAGAATGCGGTTAGGGGTGCAGGAGGGGATGCCCTCACCCTACGCCCGCCCCAGCAGAGGGCCGAGGGCCGAGGGCCACAGCTCACTCCCTGGGAGGCTCCTCGGGTCTGTAACAGCCACCGCTGCCGGGTTCAAGGTTGTGATCGGCATGGCCGGGTCTGTCCCCTGTGCTCAGCAGGTCACATTCCACATGTCCACGCTGGGAATCTGG
>NW_005871784.1:94979-138060 GCF_000147115.1 Myotis lucifugus | reverse complement strand
GCATGGCCGGGTCTGTCCCCTGTGCTCAGCAGGTCACATTCCACATGTCCACGCTGGGAAATCTGGCCCGCGTTGCTTCCACCAGAGCAAAACCTACAGGACTCGAGCCTTCGTGGACAGCACACTGGCCCCTCCGTGCAGTGTGTCTCGGAGCTGTCTCCTGCGATCTATTTATTTAAAAAAGGTTTCCCTTCACATATCACTCCAGTGGAATCATACCCATCGGCGTTCAGTCCCTGTACTTAATTGCATTATTCTTGTTGGGTTGCTCAGGATCCAGAGAGAATAAATGATCAAGCAATGCACTCGTGTTGAAGGCGTGTGCGTGTGGGGGGAGGAGGAGGGAGAAGGCTGGCTCTGCCCAGGAGTGAAAGCTGCTCTTCTGCCCATTTTTGTTTTTGTGCTTTTGGTCTTGTTCCCTTTCCAGCAAGTCCTGGCCATGAAGCCCTGCGAGATTCCCAGTTCAGTTTAGTTTGGGACGGTTCCTGCGCTAGGGTTGCCAGTTCTGCTGCCTGACACATCTCTGAACCCGAGTGGAGTCAGGAAGTGAGGGCCCCGGGCGCCGAGTCCAGTGGAGGCTCCGATTGAACCCGCCTGACCACGTCCAAGCCCCACAGCACAGCCTCCGGGCCAGCGGGCCTTTCCCACCAGCACAAAGTCCCCTGGAGACGCCAGCTCAAAACAGCACATTTAAGCAGCTATTTTGAATGAAAAATGGTTCAAATAATTTTATGAACAAAGTCTGAATAACAATGATGATGTCTTATGTGTACGCAGCACCTGGCCCCTTGCACGTGCTCCACCTGTACATCTTTGCCTGCTGCCTGCACAGCTAGACCTTAAAGAGGTCTGTGGTCAAGACTTCCCTGACCTAGGACTCCCCTTAGCTCCAGGAGCGCTCCCCTGACCTCCGCAGATAGGACTCCCCTGACCTCCGCAGATAGGACTCCCCTGACCTCTGCAGGGAGGACTCCCCTGACCTCCGCAGGGAGGACTCCCCTGACCTCCGCAGGGAGGACTTCCCTGACCTCTGTGGGGAGGACTCCCCTGACCTCTACAGAGAGGACTCCCCTGACCTCTGCAGGGAGGACTCGCCTGACCTCTGCAGGGAGGACTCCCCTGACCTCTACAGAGAGGACTCCCCTGACCTCTGTGGGGAGGACGCCTTGATGTGGGTTCATGTTCTCTATGCACATGGAACAGCGGAGCTTGCCTGGCTCTGCTTGTTTTTATCAGGAAGCATCAGAAATGAGACGCAGTTTGAATGTAGTCAAGATGAAGAGTCCTGCACATAGTGAAGTGGAAGGTGGTGGAAAACAGGGTCCTGTCATCAGTGTCACCCTCTTGATTGATGACTTTCACTCAGGAGCTGGGCTTCCTTCTGTGGGCGTTGCACCCACTAGGCCCAGCCAAGCTCGGCCACAGGGGCCACCAGGTGTGGCTCAGGACACCGAGGTGCTGTCCGCCTGGGCCCCCTGTGCTGTTGGCGGTGGTGCGGCTGCACAGTCTGTGTGACCAGCAGCCCGGGGAGTGAGGACAGCTGAGCAGCAGAGGTGACTCCAGAGAGAGGGCCGTGGGCAGGTTAGCTGAGCACCCTGCTCCCTGCTCCCAAACGCAGCAAGCAGATCCATCGTCTGAGTCTCCCAAGGAGTCGTGGGCCCGGCGGCAGGGCCAGGCCTGATGGACTCACTTTCCTCCCAGAGAGAGTGGGGGAACCTCCCCTTTTTGTGGAGCCGGGAGGAGGGGAAAGCCCAGGGACTGCCCTGGGTTTACCTGGGAACTAGACACACTCTTTGGTGCAGCGGAGCTCGTCTTGCTGTAGTACCATCAGTCCCTATCAATCAGCTGCAATAACCACGCTGGAACTTATACTCTGAGGGTCACAGCAGGAGCCCGATTCAGTCACTGATTGAGTAACACGTGGTTTCTAATCACGCTATAGATGAGCCACAGGACGCAGCAGCGTGGACGGCTGTCCCGTCCCGTCTCAGCCAGCATTTTGTTTGCAGTAATTCCACCAAGCAGACCCGTTCTCTTAAAAACATATACATAACAGCATCACCTGCCTTGGATGTGTATCACCCACGGTAGCATTATTGTTGGGAGATAAAATTAATACTTTAAGTTTTTGAAGTTATACTGAGGGCTATAGTCTTGTATTACTTACAAACAACCTGATATGTTGTAATCATATTTTATATATACTTGAAATGAAGTAAAAATAGGATAAAGGTAAGCCAAATTCTCAAGCCCAGTTGGTTTTCCTAATTAAGATGAAATTTTCCTGGGTCAGCATTTGCAGCCATTAATTCACATGCTACCATGATGTAATGTCTGTTATTTTCTATATGCTATTAGACACACTTATATGTTTGTTGTAATACTTTTATTGCTATGAGTAATAAGCAAAGTTTATTGAATTTCTAGGTAAACTTCAGTTTTTTCCTCTTGGTGTTTACCCGTGGACTTTATTCATAAATACAAGGGATTTTTGAATTGCTATACACTACGAATATTCGTAAGAAATGGTATGTGACTGCCCGTGTCGGTTGCCTTTCTAGCTGGAAAAGATGGGTCTCCCATGCACTGACTTTGGCCCTGGCTGAAGCCCGAAGCCTTGTCTCAGGGGAGGGGTGAGCAAGGCCCCCACGAAGGCTTTAGAGTCAAGGCCAAAGGCATTTAAGAGAACTATAGACACAATTAAAGACATGTTTGCTGTTACCTGATAGCAACTAATATTTATTGAGAATGTACAGAGAGCACGCATTCTTCTAGCACTTCATGTGTGTTTTGCCATTTGATCCGCCTAACACCACTGAAAGGAGGTGTTACTAACACTTACCCTCATTTATAGGCGGGGAAATGGAGGTCCCAAGGCATAAAGTAACTGTCCCAGGTTGGCCTGTAGGTGGGGAAGCCAGGATTCAAGCACCAGCAGTGCAATTAAACAAAAATGAAAGAAGAAAGAAAGAAAGAAAGAAAGAAAGAAAGAAAGAAAGAAAGAAAGAAAAAGAAAGAAAGAAAGGAAGAAAGAAAGAGAAAGAAAAGGGGGGAAAGAGAAAAGGAGAAAAACCAAAGACGTACAAGTTAGAAGAAAAACTTTATTTGCAGATAACACGATCCTATTATTTAAACTCCCAAGGAATTTAACACACACACACACACACACACACACACACACACACACAAACACTAGAAGAAAAAAAAGTAGATCTTGCAAGGTTGTGGGATACATGATCCACATACAAAAATTCATTTCATTTCTATATCCTAGTACTAACAAAAATCTAAAAATAAAATTAAGAAAATAATTCCATTCATAATAGCATTAACAAAATTTAGGGATAAATTTAATAGAGGAAGTAAAACACTTTTATACTGAAAACTACAAAATGTTGCTGAGGTAAATTAAAGAATATCTAAATAGATGAGAAATATTACCAAGACATCAATTCTACCAAACTTAATACACACATTTAACACAATCCCTACCAAAAAGCTACATGGTTTAGTGGTTTTGCTTTTCCTTTTTTTTTTTTTTTTGTCAAAATACACCAACTGATCCTAACATGTCTGGAAAGACGAAGGACATGTAGGTGAAATGATTTGGGAGGAGAACAATGGTGGGGGATTTATATTTCCGGATTTCAAACTTCCCACAAGTCACGGTAATTAAGACAACGTGGTATTGGCACTGAGGTCAGTGAAACGAACCAAGAGTCCAAAATAAATCCTGGCATTTGTTATCACTCGGTTTGACCAAAGCACCAGGACAGCTCAAAGGGGTAAGGGAGCAAGGCCCTTTGTAAAAATGGTTTCTGTTTTGTGGGTGTCCTGTTGGCTCAGTTCCATTTGTTGGAAAGATGACTCTTTCCTGTAAGTCTAAACCAGTGGTCGGCAAACTGCGGCCCCTTGAGTGTGGCTCTTCCACAAAATACCATGAACGGGCATGCACGTACAGTGAGATTGAAACTTCGTGGCCACACTCAAGGGGCCAAAGAGCCACATGTGGCTCGAGAGCCGCAGTTTGCCAACCACTGGTCAACATTTTTAGAAAGAAAAGCAAAGCACATTGAAGCCTTTCTGACCATTTTCTCCTTCACGCCCTACAGTCGTCAGGGGCGCACGGGCAGGCTCAAGCCTCAGTGACCCCCGGCCCCGGGCTGTCACTGCTCAGCTATGCTAACAGGTGGCCAGAGTGACAGGAAGCAGAGCGCTTCACAGACGGCCCCAGGCCGCTGGGAGAGGGAGAGGGTCCTGATGCTGCCGGAGAGAGGAGATGATTGATGAAGGGGCTCTGAGTAGGTGCACAGTGGGGACCCAATGCACAAGGGGAAGCATATTGTTACTAGAAGGGAGTGCACACCTGGGCAGCGCGGGCTGGCTGAAGGGCAGGGATCTGGACATCAGGGGTGCGGGGTGGGGCGGGGCGGGGCGGGGGACGAGGCCATTCTTCCCTCTTCTGTTTATTCCGTGGGAGGTCAGGCAAGGGCATCAGCTCCCAGTGGCTGATGGTTAAGGAAAAGGAAGGTGTGAGGTGTCTTCCCAGAGAACAGGACAGACAACTGCCTGTGGAGAGACGGACAGATTGCTCAGCCCCGGCGAGTCACGGCAGGTCCGCTGTCCTGGATTGAAAGCACTTGTTTGTTTGTTTTTTTGTGTATTTTTGATATGAGGCGTCTGACAGTGTGAGGGAGGGAGGGGCCGAGGAGGAAGGAGGGGCTCACATCCGTCTCTCAGGCCAAGGTGCCGGGGGTGGACAGGAGAAGGAGGTGCATGGGGAGTGAAGCGGGATGCGGCAGGCTTTTACCTGACTAAAACCTTCACAGGTGAGAGGCCTCACAAGTGTAACTAACAGCATAATTTAAGTGTTGCCTCACCATAGCACAGACAGACTTCAAGGAGAGAAACATCTCCATCGGGAAAGCCATACTTTCTAGAAGAATCCTATAGAATAAAAGGCTAATATGCAAAAGACCAAACGGTGGAACAACCGGAACATCCGAACAATCGAACAACTGGTCATCGCTATGATGGGTGCTGACCACCAGGGGGCGCATGCAGAACATGGCGGGCGTTGGCTGCAGTGGAATGGTGGAGCAGGTGAGCGCAGGCGCCAGACCAAGGCTGGGTGCCGGTCACTATCATCAGGGCGAGCCTTGGGTGGTTACTGAAAATTCTTTACTTCCGCACGCCGTGGTCCCGCCTGGTTCTTGCACCTGCTGCCGGCCCTGATCTCACCCACAGCAGGCACCGGAGTTGCTGCTCCCACCCACTGTCAGCACCGGCCCTGCTCACACCCGCAGCCGGTGCCCAGTGCTGGTCCCAATCACTTGGAGCCATCAGCAGGTGTGAGCAGTGGCTGCTGGCCCTAATTGCCCCTGAGGGCTTCTCCATCTCCCTCTTCTCTGAGGGGTGATCAGGGCAGCAGCCGCCACTCACACCTGCTGCTGGCACTGGCCCCAATACCCCTATACCATCAGCGGGTGCGAGCTGGGCCAGTGCCATCAGTGCGTGGGAGCGGTGGCAGCGGCAGTAGGGCTGCAGGCAGACAGGGGCCGGGGGCAGGGCAGGATCACAAGGTCATGGGCCAAGGCCTGCCCCTGTGCCTACCGCAGCCTTGTGGCCCACAGTTCCTTTCAAGGTGCACAAATTCATGCACTGGGCCCCTAGTTTTTACATAAACAGGATGAGATGAGCTGATGAAGCTGATTCAGCAAAGCTACTCAGAAACAAGAGTTTTGTGTTGTGGAATGCTATTAGCGTAGTGGCACTGGATACATGTTCCTCCAGATATTTTTGAGAGCTGCTTTTCAGTGTGAAAGAGACTTCAGATTTAAGGAGAAAACAGTGAGGATTCTAAGTCATTTTACACTTACTTTTTTTCTCCTTGAATTAATAGCAAAATACAACCATTCTTTGTGAAGCATTATATCTGATCAATGTATACTAATAAAAGGGTAATATGCTAATTAGACTGGACGTCTTCCAGACATCCTTCCTGACAGAGCCGGGCCCGAGCGAAGCTGCCCGCCTGAGGTCCTGGGTGCCAGCAGCTGCAGCTGTGGCCTGAGCAAAGCCGCTCACCTGTGATCCTAGGCACCTGCGGCTGCGGCCAGCCCAGGTGAAGGCAGCCTGGGTCCCGGGTGCCTGTGGCCAGCCAGAGGAGGGAAGCCTGGGTCCTGGCAGAGGAGGTTAGAGGTGATCAGGCCACCAGGGGAGCAGTTAGGGGCAATCAGACAGGCAGGCAGAGGTGGTTAGGGGCAATCAGGCAGGCAGGCAGAGGGGTTAGGGATGATCAGGCAGGCAGGCAGGCAGGCAAGCGGTTAGGAGCCTGATGTCCCAGATTGCGAGAGGCTTGTCTGACTGCTTGTTTGTCGGACGTCCCCTGAGGGGTCCTGGATTAAAGAGGGTGCAGGCCAGGCTGAGGGACACCCCCCATGCACTAATTTTGTGCACTGGGCCTCTAGTTTACTAATATTAGAATAATTGTTGTTCAATGTGAAGTCATTAGAAATGGTGTGGTAAGTATTTATTTAGACCTACGCCATGAGGGATTAATTAAATACTCATTTAAATTTTTCCAAAAATAAGGGAAAATAAAAAATATAGATGTACAAAACAGTCTAAGAAAGAATTAATATGCCACATTCTATTATTCCCCTGCCCTCATGTATCAATTTCCTCTTTTAAGTACAGAAATTAGATTCTGATTTTATTCTGAAAGACTGCAGAAATAAAATAGAGTTAAAAATCAAGCAAAACAAATTCATGAGAGCTGAGGCAGTTTTCAGATTTTAGTTTCTCTAAGGAGTAAATCTTCAATAATTATAAAATGAGTCTGAATAACGTTTGCTGAATCATATAGACATTATTTTTTTAATTAAATCTTTATTGTTCAGATTACATTTGTTCCTCTTTTTTTTCCCCCCATAACTCCCCTCCTCCCAGTTCCCGCCCCACCCTCCACCCTCACTCCCCACCCACTGTCCTCATCCATAGGTGCACGATTTTTGTCCAGTCTCTTCCCGCATCTCCCACTCCCCTTTCCCCCTCAAGAATAGTCAGTCCATTCCCTTTCTATGTCCCTGATTCATTATAATCACCAGTTCATTCTGTACATCAGATTATTTATTCACTTGAGTCTTAGATTCACTTGTTGATAGATGCATGTTTGTTGTTCATAATTTGTATCTTTACCTTTTTCTTCTTCTTTCTCTTCTTAAAGGATACCTTCCAGCATTTTGTATAATACTGGTTTGGTGGTGATGAACTCCTTTAGCTTTTCCTTATCTGGGAAGCTCTTTATCTGACCTTCAATTCTGAATGATAGCTTTGCTGGATAAAGTAATCTTGATTGTAGGTTCTTGGTATTCATCACTTTGAATATTTCTTGCCATTCCCTTCTGGCCTGCAAAGTTTCTGTTGAGAAATCAGCTGACAGTCATATGGGTATTCCCTTGTAGGTATGTATACTAATGTATACATACATTAGCTCTTTCTCTTGCTGCTTTTAAAATTCTCTCTTTGTTTTTTGCTCTTGGCATTTTAATGATGATGTGTCTTGGTGTGGTCCTCTTTGGATTCCTTTTGTTTGGGGTTCTCTGCGCTTCTTGGACCTGTAAGTCCATTTCTTTCACCAGGTGGGGGAAGTTTTCTGTCATTATTTCTTCAAATAGGTTTTCAATATCTTGCTCTCTCTCTTCTTCTGGTACCCCTATAATTCTGATGTTGGTGTGTTTGAAACTGTCCCAGAGACTCCTTACACTATCTTCATATTTTTGGGTTCTTTTTTCATTTTGCTTTTCCGGTTGGGTGTTTTTTGCTTCTTCGCATTTCAAATCTTTGACTTGATTCTTGCGCTCCTCTGGTCTGCTGTTGGGAGTCTGTATAATATTCTTTATTTCAGTCAGTGTATGCTTAATTTCTAGTTGGTTCTTTATCACAACATCGAGGGTCTCATTAGATTTCTTGAGGCCCTCATCAAGTTTATCGGCAGTTTCTAGCAAATTATTGAAAGCCCCCAAAAGTGCGTTTTTTAGCTCTATATCCTCCATTTCTGTCATGTTTTTTTGTCTCCGCATTTTTTATGCTTTCTTGGTGCACCCCCTTGTGGTCTTTGTGCGCAGTCTTGTTCTAGTTGAGCCTTGATTGTTGTAGTTAATACTAGAGGGATTTGACCACCAGGCCGACTGGCTGTGAGAATCAGCTGTGTCTGCAGTGGGAAAACTTCTGTCCTCTGGAGAGGTGCTAATCTAGCCTTTGCCTGAGGCGATCCGGCAAATAGCTCTGCGCAGGGCTTGGGCGGGTCGGGTCACAGGGGATCAACAGGGCAGGTGGAGGGAGCAGTTATGGCTGCTCTCAGTCCCGTTCCCAGAAGCTCTGCTTCTCAGAACCCCAGCGACCTCTGCAAACCTCGGAGAGAAAGCTGCCCTCACGTTCCAACTGATGCCAGACAATCCCGCCTCTCCCGTTTGAGTCTGAGTCCCTAGAGACTTGCCGGGATCTGGAGCTCAGAGTCTGAGACTCCCTCCCGATTGAAAACGACAACCGCGCCCTCAGCCACCAGCTGGCTCCACGCGCACCTCCACACCTTTGTATTTTCCACACTGCGTCTCCTCTGAGCCTCGGTATGCTGTTCTCTTTCCTTCTAGTTGAAGAATCTCTCCTCAGCCAGCCTTCCTGTGGTTCTGGGTGATGTCCGTTCCGTCTTTTAGTTGTATTTTTGAAGTGGTTGTTTGTGGCAGCAATCTCCGGTGTTTACCTATGCCGCCATCTTGGTTTCCCTAGACATTATTTTTAATTGCAGTGATCTTCATGGAGTATCATCTTAAAAATAACAAATGAACATAAACTATTACATGGGAAACATCACAGCTAAAAGTATAAGAAAATCAAGTCATTCAACTTAAGTGAACATAGGTCAAAAGGAGATTAATCCCTTTGCTTGAAATGGGAGGAGTTATTATATATACCTAGGAACATGATTGTTTCTCTGGTTATTTAGTGTGGTATGAAAAGCCAAATGTAGAAAAAGTATTTCTCAGTTCAGCCAATGTAATTATTATAATTATTATATTTATATCTGGTTTCACATACTTTTTAGTAAACAGCATATATATTCTTAGTAAACATGGATTGAGACTTTATTAATTGAAAAAATTCTATGACCCACATGCCACATGTTTAGTACTTTGCATGTAATGCTCTCAGAAATCTGTATTTTACTTGCTCCCCTTTGTCCTCTTTATAAGAAGTCCAGCAGTTCCCCTCTCCATTCAAGCAAACCACTCTGAAGTTCATATTTTCTAAGAATATAAACTTTTATGAACTTCACTAATTAGAAGAGAGCATTTCTTTGTATCTTTAATCTTTGAGCCATAATCATATTTTTGAAACATTAACATATGCTGCTTTTGCTTCCTTGATCTTGCCCATGGGGGAAATTATAACAGGGCTGAATGTAGATTAAGAAAAAGAATTTCCTGGCTTTATTTTTCTTAAAAAGTCTAACTTCTTGGACTTCCTTTTCCAGTTAGGTTATAGACAGTCCCAAGAGATAACTGCTCCCACCCTAAAATGCAAAAGTTAGATAATCTAAAAAATCATAGATTTTTCTACACTATCAGCTACTTTAGGATGCAAAGAAAGCAAACTAAGCTGATTTCCAGAACATAATTAACTCTTCCTAGGAAAGAAAAGCCAACAACTGCAATTATCATTAGAAGATCAAAAATGGGATCAGGGAAGCCCATCATAGGTGGGTTGAGGAGAAATTAGCAGAAATTCTAATGGGTATGCATGTGCTAGATTGAAAGATTGGGACGTAGAGAATCCCAGGCACAGAGAAGGTATGAACCCACCAACAATACTCTCTTATTGGTCAAGCAAGTCAATGGAGTTTGTTATCCAAAGATTGGAAACAGGCCATGAATATGCAACTTTGCCCTTGATGCACACTCGATATTTGCCAAATGTGGTACAGCAGCCTGCTGAAAGAAGAGAAGCCAGGAGACCTGAGCAAAATCATTCAAGGTCCACCAGTTCATCACAAAATACAAATGTTTCAAATAAAACATTTGAAAACCGTGGTTAGGACAGAGGAATTGAATTTCTATAGGATTTTGGAGTGTACAGAATTAAAATATAGGACAAGAAGAGCACAAAAAGTAGGAAAATAAATGTAATGAACTGTTATCAAGTTCTTAAAATGGTTATGAAATAGTATGTTATTTGAAGTATATAATACATAACATATATAATGCAGAGTGTATTACTTGAAGTATAAGTAGTATGTTATTAGAAGGCAGCCTGTGATAATTACAAACATCTACACTAATAAAAGAGAAACATGGTAATTAGCGTACGACTGCTACCCTTCCCATTGGCTAATCAGCATATCCTTATGCAAATTAACTGTCAGCCAAGATGGCGGCCGGCAGCCAGGCAGCTGGAAGCAAACATGAGGCTTGCTCCAGTGACTGCAGACTGCAACGTTCCCCGCCTGACTTGCCGGCCTCTGAGCTGGCAGTTTGAAACTTTGTAACAAATGTAGCTGAAGTTATACATTGTTTCAATTGGCAAACAAACCAGCAGCAGAAGCCTCAGAGCTAGAGCCAGAGCTAAAGCTGGCCCAGAAGAAAAAAAAAAAAGAAAAAAAGGAGCGGTTGGGAGCTTCAGTCAAAACCGCCAGCCTTAAGGCAGCCCTCAGCCCCTCACCCAGACTGGCCAGGCACCCCAGTGGGGACCCCCACCCTGATCCAGGACACCCTTCAGGGCAAACCAGCCAGCCCCCAGGCCTCTATCCTATATAGTAAAAGGGTAATATGCCTCCCAGCACCGGGATCAGCGGAGCCAAGAGGTCTCCTGGCACCGGATCAGCATGACAGGGGGCAGCGCCCAAACCCCCTGATCGCCCTGCGGCTCTGTGTGTGACAGGGTGCGGCGCCCCAACCCCCCCCCCCCCATGGGCCGTGCTCTGTCTGTGACGGGGTAGAGCCATAACCTCCCCATCGGCCCTGCCCTGAGTGTGACAGTGGTGGCGCCCCAACCCCCTGATCCGCCCTGCTCTGTGTGTGACAGGGGGCGGTGCCCTAACTCCCCTATCAGCCCTACTCTGTGCGTGACGGGGGAGCTCCCCAACCCCCTGATGGGCCCTGCTCTGTGTGTGACAGGGGGGAGCAGTGCCCCAACCCCCTGATTGGCCCTGCTCTGTGAGTGACAGGGGGCAGCGCCCCAACCCCCTGATTGGTCCTGCTCTGTGCATCACAGAGGGTGGTGCCGCAACCTCCCCATCGACCCTGTCTTGAGTGTGACAGGGGGCAGTGCCCCAACCCCCCAATCGGCCCTACCCTGAGCGTGACTGAGGGTGGCATCACAACCTCCCGATCTGCCCTGCTCTGTGCATGACAGGGGGTGGCGCCCCAACTCCTCAATCAGCCCTGCTCTGAGCCCGACCAGGGGCTGCACCTAGGGATTGGGCCTGCCCTCTGCCACCCGGGAGCAGGCCTAAGCCAGCAGGTCGTTATCTCCCGAGGGGTCCCAGACTGTGAGAGGGCACAGGCCGGGCTGAGGAACCCCCCCTTCCCCCCCCCCCCGAGTGCACAGATTTTTGTGCACCGGGCCTCTAGTATGTTATAATCATAGAGCAATACAAAATAGCATAAAGACTTAAAGAGATGTATCTAAAAGTTGATATGAGATAAAATAGAATACAAAGGTTATGTGTGTCACCCAAATGATCCTAGGAAAGGAAGAACAAAGAAAGAAAGAACAAACAGAATTTTAAAAGAGAAGTTAGACAAAGTGATAGCAATACTATGTTAAATGTAAATGGACCAATTACATCAACTAAAAGGTAGAGATTCGCAGCCTTGATAAAGGCACAAAAACCAAATATTTACAAAATATATTTAGATATAGACTGTGGCACACAGACTCTTAAAGTAATCCTAAGAGTCCTCTCTCCTGGTGTTCACACATACATGTGATCCCCTCTTCTTAAGGGGTGGTGATTTGCTTTAAACCATAGACTACAGCAGGAATGATGGGATGCAGGCAGAAGATTTGAAAAGCATTAACAATAAATTTAACTAACTCATATTTATAGATAATATGTAGGCATTTTTAGTAGCATTTCCTAATGAACATGAAACATTCACCAAGATGGGCCATATGATAGATTATAAACATGTCCTAATATATTTCAAAGAATGGCAGACATACAGAGTTATGTTTCCTTCTTGCAATGGCAATTAATTAGAAATTATAAACAATACATTATCTATAAATCTCCAAAAACTTTTAAATTAAGCAACACACTTAAAAATAACCAATGAGGCAATTAAAAATATCATACAGGTAACTGGAAGATATTTTGAACTAAATTATAATTAAATGATGATGAAAGCATATAGCAAATTATGCAGGATACAGCTAACGTAGTGTTTTTAAATAGTTATAATTTTAAATGGTTATGTTATAAATAAGGAAGGTGTAAAATCACCATAGGTATTTCCACCTTAAGAAGTAAAACAAAATCCCCAGAAAATTAAACCCAAGGTAAGCAGAAGAAAACAATAGCATTGAAAGCAAATTTTCTTTGAAAAATAATGTAATTGTTAAATATCTAGCAATATTGATAAAGAACTACTAATATCAATAATGAATTAAGGGATCTCTATAGTCATTAAAAGACCAGTAAGGAATATTGTGAATAACTTTATATTAATGAATTTCACAACATGCCTGAAATGGAAAAAAAGCCTGTGAAAGGTACAAATTACAAAAACCAATTCAAAAAGAAATAGAAAATATGAATACCTCTTTATGTTGTAAATAAATTAGATTTGTTATTAAAGAATTTTCTCAAAAAATAATTCCATGTCCAAATGATTACACTGGTGAATCCTAATAAACTTTTGAGAAAGAAACACTACCAATCTTGAACACACACTTTCAGGAAATAGAGGAGGTACATGGTTCAGCTCACTCCCTACACAAGCCTTACGATAGCAAATCAGATACAGATATTATAACTAAAAGAGTTACTGACCAATATACCTCATAAACACATATTCAAAGATCCTTAACAAAATATTAGCAAATCCAACTCAGCAATACATACAGAGATAATACATCATCTCCAGTAGGGTTTACCCTAGAAATGCAAGGTTGGTTTAGCTGCATTTACATATCAGTCACTGAAATCCACCACCTTAACCAAACTAAAAGCAACCCTGGGATCATTTAAAGAAATGACCCTGGACAGGTTATAGCTGTAAAAGGTGTCCAGTCAGTCAAAGCGTAGATGGCATCTCAGAACGTTGGGAGCCCCAGGGTGGATCAAAGTAGAATGATTCTCAGTCTCTCAGATTTAGAACCAAAATAGCAGAGGGCCTGAGACACTGGGACTGAGGAGGCCCTGCAGGGGGCAGTGAGGGATGACAAGGTGGCAGATCTCCAAGGACAAACGACTAAGCATAGGTGGACAGTCAACACTCCAGACAATGCCCTGATACCCTGATGTACTGTGAGACCCAGGGACTCAGCCGGACTCAGCCGTATTTTTAAACATCACACACACACACACACACACACACACACACACACACCCGCCACTGTGGTTAGCAATCACCGTCTGCCTATGGGAAGCCTAAGTGACCCGTGTAATTTTCAGTGGAGCCCCAGAGCAGTGGCTTAGGGTTAAAGGGGCTGAGCGTCCGTGCTCAGAGGGGAAGCACAGTCTCCCTGCTACCGTCACTTGCCAGAGGGCACACCGGAGACCTAGGGAGCGAGCCTCAGCCTGGTCTAAAGGAAGAGCCGAGAAAGGCAGGGAGCTCAACGTGTTGGCCAAACATCGCACCGCTCCTGGCCGTGCTGTGTGGACGCTGCCAGCCATCGGTCAGCAGAATCCTCGGGACAGAGTCCTGGTAGCAGAGGCTGCTTCACGTTCGTTACTGAGTTTCCTGAACACCAGGAGCGAGTGCCTCCATCCTAGACCCCACAGCACCCTCTAGGCCAGTGATGGCGAACCTTTTGAGCTTGGCGTGTCAGCATTTTGAAAAACCCTAACTTAACTCTGGTGCTGTGTCACATATAGAAATTTTTGATCTTTGCAACCATAATAAAACAAAGTCTTATATTTTTGATATTTATTTTACATATTTAAATGCCATTTAACAAAGAAAAATCAACCAAAAAAATGAGTTCGTGTGTCACCTCTGACCTGCGTGTCATAGGTTCGCCATCGCTGCTCTAGGCTCAGCCCTGGCTTATCTGTAGGAGGAGAAAAGACCAAGGAGCTGCTCTCAAGGTGCCAACGCACAAGGTTACCAGACCCCAATGCCTGCAAGGACTGGCCATTGTCACTGCTTCTGTTCCCATGGTTTCCCGGGGGGAGAGCCCAGCTGTAAGACCAGCCCTGTAATGCCAGCTGTCTCCCAGAGAGGAACCGAAGGCAGACACCAGGAAACCAGAGAGGGTGAGGGAGGGATCAAGCAGCCAGCACACTGAAACCATTGTCCAAAAGGGCCCGTTTCTGTGTCAAAAATAAAGCGGTTCTTGGAAGTCTGTTTTAAAGCTCTGTGAACAATAATCTTTCTGATCATCTTTTTGTCTCTTACAAGCCAGAAGAGCATCCAATCTCTCTGTGCTTAGAGTTGAGTTAGGTTTTCAATGCTGGAAACTAGAAAACAGCCTGCTTTTCCCTGTTTGCCTCCAAAGATGTGATTCTGAGGGACGAGCAAGGAATTGGTTTTGGCCTCGTGTTCATGTAACATTTTCAACGGAGCAAAATTAACTCAAAAGGATGTCAAACAGCAACTCTGGCTGCAACCCAGACGCCAATGAAAATGCTGTTCGCTTGACATCTAACAGCGAATCCCGCCAGTCCTCACACCGTCTCCACTTAGAGCATCTGACTGCTTCTCGGCGTGACGGCTAATCCCACTTGGACACCTGCGCGCCAGATGTGCGCCGCTGCCCACGCGGCCTGCTGTGCTGCCCGCGGCACTCACCACAACTGGCTGGGGGAGGGCCCGGCCCTCAGAGCACAAGGACGCTCAGCCGCTCTTCTTGCTCCTCTTTCATCTTGTCACCCACATGTTGCCGTTTCCCTCCGAGCTCTGCTGTTACATAACAGCTTTTCCGCCCGACCCACGAGTCGTTTCTTTCCTCGTTGTTCACAAAACACGAGAGATGGGGATTAATTGTGGCGTTTGAAATGTATTTTTGTTTTTTAAATGGAGGCAATGACAATTGGAGGGGTATTACGCTGCTCCATTTTTTCTGTTGGGTCAACCGTAGGCAAGAGAACAAATGGATTTTTGAAGTTCCAATGAATCTATTCCAAATCTCTTGAAATTATTAGGCCGTGTCTATTTTTAAACATTATTTAATAGAAGTAATCGGTTTTTCATGTTAAATGGGGGGGTTGCTCTTTCTCGCAGGGCCGTGCTTCGGGCTGGAAGGGAAAGGCACGCAGCAGATGGACATTAGAAATAAGGATCAAAGGGTGACATCATTGGAAGTCTAGGCGAGGAGGCCAGGTGCTCGCCAGAAGGCTGAAGTTAAGACGATATTTTGCTGCTACCTACAGGCTGGAAACCCAGAACAAACGCAGCCACGCGAGCAGACGCCCTCCCTCAGCTGTGGGTAATTTTCTTGGATTATCCCAAACGGCTTACTTAAATCCATCACCTATAATATTACCATGCAAATCCATGGCAGTGCTTGGGCCAAGCCAATGTGCTAAGTTTCCAAATGAGCTGTGACTTGCATGTCAAAGGTATTTAGGCAGTACTGCTACATACATCCCTACAGGTTACCAAGGACTATTTTTTAATATTTTTTTTATTGATTTCAGAGAGGAAGGGAGAGGGAGAGAGAGATAGAAACATCAATGATGAGAGAGAATCATGGATTGACTGCCTCCTGCATGTTCCCTACTGGGGATTGAGCCTGCAACCCAGGCATGTGCCCTTGACCAGAATTGAACCGGAGACCCTTCAGTCCTCGGGCCAATGCTCTGTTCACTGAGCCAGACCAGCTAGGGACTAAGGACTAATTTCATGTCATTCCATGGGTGTCATTTTAAATAAAAAATGTATATTTACTATGAACATTATAAGAAGAAGAACAAATGAATACCGAACGCAGTGCCGGGCACTAGTCTAAGCACTTTGCCTGCACCACATCACTTAACATTCATAGCAGTTACACGGGGGCACTAATATTATACCCATTTTGAAGATAAGGGGAGCAAAAGACTGAGGGGAGTAATTTCCTCAGGTGACCTAGGGCATGGTGACATTGGAAGTCAGACTGTTAGACTCTGGAAGACCTGTAACCACACTTGGTGGGTGTGGACTGTTCAGTGAGGTTTGTATGAGACATGTCTCATGTACGTGGCAAGTGTTACTTCTTAATGTTCATTATGTACAAACTAGAGGCCTGGTGCACCAATTCGTACATGGGTGGGGTCCCTCGACCTGGCCAGCTATCTGAGCTGATCAGAGCTGGCAGGCCAGGGTGAGGGACTGCAGGAGGTTGGCCAGACACAGGAGGTTGGCTGTGGGAACACACTGACCACCAGGGGGCAGCTCCTGCATTGAGCATCTGCCCCCTGGTGGTCAATGTACATCATAGCTACTGGCCAGACATCTGGTCACCCAGTCATCTGGTCCTCACGGTTGCTTAGGCTTTTATATATATAGATTCCATCAAAGGTATAACTGATCCAAGTAGCAAAGTAGGCGGTCCCCAGCTTTTTGAATGTGTTGTGTTTTTTTCACTCTAATACAATAGCCACAGTATCCTGTTGGATTTGTGTTCTGATCTTCACACTGTCGTAAGTTAGAGCCACTAAAACATTTAGAGAAGGTCACCAAATCACTTCCTTTCAAACAATGAAATTTAACTAAAGCTCATGTGTGCTCAGGATTTATTAGTTATCAGCATAATATGGGCAGGTGGACTTTATGAAAGTAAATTCTGAAATATTAATAATAGGAGTAGAAATCAGAATGTTCCGATCACTTCATTCAGTTATTAAACTATCATCAATGCTACCTCATTGTCTTTTAAGTTCAAGTAGAATCCTTCCTGTGCCAAATGAAAGTATTGCATAAATATATGTTCAGATGAGCAGTCATTCTCCAATATACATTATTTTGTTCTTGTTCTTCTTCTTTTCCTTCCTTCTCCCTCTCCTCCTAGTTATTCTTCTTCGTCTTCTTTTTTTCAGAGCCAAGACTCAAATGCAAGCAAAAGATTATTTAGAAAGTCACAGAGGTAGGAGAAGTCAGCCAGCTGGACTGCATGGACTCAGGAAATAAGTTACAGAGGCAAAAGAAGGGTCCTTGGAGCTTGGGAGAAGAAAGGCAAAGAACACACAGAATATGCACTTGTGGAAGGAGAGGTGGAAAGGTATGGGAGAGAGAGAGAGAGAGAGAGAGAGAGAGAGAGGGAGAAATGCACAGAAACATGTCTTCTTTGATTGCAGAACCCGACTGAATGATGTTTTTGGTTTGTTCAGGAGAGATACTATTTAATTACCGACATGTTGCAGTCTACAGCATGAGTGAGTTTTATATGACTATTGTCTTAAACTTGGTTATTCAAGAAAATATTATCCCATGATTCTTGCTCAATATGTCCAGTGGAGTCACAGAAGTCCTATTTTGCTGAAACAATAGTTGAGTAGTAGAATGACAGAGTAGAAAAACCGAGGGGCTTCCCACCAATTATGTGAGAATGGAGAAGTCATTTAATGCAGCTTGGCCTTATTTTTATCATTTGCAAAAGAAAAGGGGGAGTGTAATCGCTCTGGAAGGTAACCATTTCAAAGGCAGATGGAATGCCACAGCCTTCCTCAAGCTCCTGGTGTGTGCAGAGGTCCCACACTGAAGAAAGCAAAGGAGGAGAGAGCAAGGACTAAGCAGGAAAATATGAAGTAGTGTGCTCCTAGTGGAAGAATTCTGGAGAGCCTTCTTAGGTAAATAGATCATATTCCTCCCTCTTTCTTCCTCTAGATGCCCCTACATTTCTTTTTTGAGCAAGAGGGTTTATGTTGTTCATGGGTGTTCATGTGATTCTGGGACAATTTAGGGATGAGGCAGAGAAGAGAGGTGGGACTCAGTGCCTGATGGTATTAATGATGTACATTCATAGGCTTTTGCCTGGGTTGGTGTTATCCTGAAGTCCTTTCCTCACACCCATTCATTCTGAAGTTCCTATTCTCTTTATTACATACTAGAAGCCTGATACCCCAAGATTCGTGCAAGAATGGGCCTTCCTTCTCCTGGCTGCCAGCACCACCTTCGCTCTGGCCCGAGCCACCTTCCCACCTTCCCATGCTGCCCAGAGGCCCGGAGTGGCTGGGGCAGTTCGGAACGCCTGCATTGCCCCGCCCCCGGCCACTCGGTGCCTGTGTATGCAAATCAACCTGCCATGGTTGTTGGGTTAATTTGCATACTCACTCCTGATTGGCTGGTGAAGGTATGGTCAATTTGCATCTTTCTCTTTTATTAATGTAGATTACTCACAAGCAACCTGGTGTACGCTTTGTGGCATATTGTTCATATGGACTATCCATTTGTTCCTGCACTAGTGTGAGCCCTTCAGAATGAAGGAAGGCTGCATCTAATTCATTTGTGTCTCTATCACCTTACCTAGTTTAGGGCTTCTAACGGAATGAGTATTCAATAGATGGTTCCATGAACGAATGAATTAGATTATTTGTGTTTGAAGAGCCAGGATGAAGTAGGAAATGATTTATGAAGAGCAAAAAGGTGACTCTTTATGTTTTAGTCTAAGAGGTCAAGCACAGGTAGGAAAGGCAGAATGCATTCTGGGACAGAAACCCAAGTTAGCAATACTGTGCCTATGACTAGCAAACTTCTTCTGCTATCACTCTTAGGAATCCGAGATTATCAGGAGATGGATGTATCGAGTTGCAATGATATTAACATTATTAGCTCTGAAGTTTGACTTTAATAATATAAATATATCTGACATATGAAGGAGTTAGGAGACAGGACTCCTTCAAGGTGTTTAGCACATAAATAGTTCACCAAGGGTCACACTGAGCTCTGACACTCTCAGTGTCTTGAGTTTTTGCTACAAGCTTATTCCTTCTTGGCGACAAGATGGATATACGAATGCCAAACACCTCATCTTCATAGAATAACTTCCAGGGTGAGGAAGAAGCAATTTTCTTCAATATTATATATACTATTTCCTGTCCCAAAAGATATTCGACAAAATCCCCTTCATAGTTCATTGGCTAGAATAGGGTCACAGGACAATAATGGGATGAATCACGGGCAAGATGACAGGGATTATGATGACAACACAACTAATCAGGACTTCCAGCTTGGAACCATAGAGGTGCCCAGTTTCTCCTAAAACACATGACCCCCAAATTCACGACCAAAATCCAGATTCTGTCAGCAACGACATCTGCATAGAGGCAACCAACAGTGACCGAGTGAGAAACCCAGTCATTGAGCGTTTGTTTCACTGACCCTGATGAAGCATTAGAAACTCGGAACTTGCAAGGTCTCCTACTTTTATTAAGATGGTCGAGAGGTTAATCAGCCATTCATTGGAGGGGGTGTCTTTGCCAACCACATTGGGCTGTCCCAGAACCGTCCAAGACATCTCTCTGCCACGAACACTGTATTTTATGATTTCGCAGCCAACCTATCAGCAAGTGTCCTGCTTTCTCAGTCCTGGCTGTGATTGCATTTTTGGCCGTGGCCCACAGAATGGATTTAAAATCGTGGCACTGGCCTCACTTGAGCCAACATTTCTCATGTGGTTCATGTTGAATAATGAAGTGCCATTTCACGAAGTTTCGAGGAATTGAACGTATGACCTTGCCAAGCAGCGGACAGGCACTATTCCCTTTGCTCCTCTCAACCAGCCTTCCAAGAAACACAGCAAATTGGTCTCAATATAAAAAATACACTGTTAGTCATAAACATGTCTCCAAATCAAGTAAAAAGTGTGTATCAACTACGACTAACTCAGAGCTGGCGGCGAGCAGCTTCTAAGATGACAGATGAACTCTGCATAGCTTGGGTGTGGAGATGCTGCCTGGTGAATTATTTTAATGAGCTGTTCACTTGTTGACAATATTAACCTATCAGAATCCACAGAATTCCATTTAATGCAAAACCTATACATAAATTAAAAATTATTTCAATCTCTTTTTTTTCCATGTGATAGAATAGGTCCCAACAATTTCAGTTGTGTAACTTCCTATAGAAAATTAATTAAAGTTCCTCTAGTTGAGCATCTTATGAAGTAAAAATTGCTTAAGGTGCTTAAAGTATAATCTGTAGCCTAATATTAAATATCACACAAAACAAGGAAAAAAAACCTATACATGGAATAAAAATAATTAATGTCAGATTGACCTCTGAATCACTAAAGAAAACTTGGTAAGAGCTGCCTCTAGACCTTTTCTCTTGCCTCCCCTTCCCATTTCCCATAAGGCACTGGTTTCCTATGTCCCCTCCCCCCCAAGCCCCAGTTGATTAGTCTAATCCTTACATACTTGTACAAATCCCTTTTGTGTAGAACGTAGGAAACCCAGGTAACTTGTTAGAATTGCCTAATGATAGTCTGAGCCTGTGTTCATGTTCGTTCCTTCATCATCCCTCTTCCTTGTCCTCCCCGCCTCCTTTCTTTCTCCTTAGACCCTGGGCTTTCTGGGTGCATAGAGTTGATTTGAATCCTGGCTCTGCGGTTGCTACCTTTAGAACCTGGTCCTTGGATTAGCCTTCCCACCTGCTAGTTTCCTCATCTGAAAATGGTAGTGATATCACCCAATTCGAAGAGTTGTTCTGAAACTGAATACCTATCAAGCGCACAGTGTCAAGAATGTATTAAAATTAAGTTAATATATTACTATGTCACAAATCTATTTTAAAAACTATTTCAGTATTATTCGTTTTCTTTGTAAACCTCTGAATTTTATTTTTTTTGGGGGGATGGGTGTTGAGCCATCATCCCCTTCAGACAATGAAGGGTTATGGGCAGGAAAGAAGTGAAAGTCCCTGTACTAAACTCAAAGGGTCTTCTAACACCTGAAGATCTAAAAGATCTGCCCTAAATTCACCACATAGAAACTATATTTGACTGAAAAAGTAAGAACTGTGCAACTGGTAAAACCCATTTCTAAGCCTGACTGTATAAAATAAAAAGACAACTCTAAACACTGAACTAAACACATGATGTGGATTTCTGAAGGTTTTCAAGAATGTGATTCAGATGATAAGTTCCTATCTCTTGACTATATTTAGTTTCAAACATCAGTTAATGCATAAACCCAACATTTGTCCCAATTTTGTCTTCTTTTGAGCTTCTTTCTCTAAGCCCATAGGAAACAATCCACAGTGTTAGAATGTGATTGACTGAATGAATTATTGGAGAATGAATTATATCCATACTAGAGGCCCATTGCATGGCTTCCTGCACATTGAAAGGAAATTAATTAGAAGAAATATTTTAGAGGCTGGGGATAGGCCACAGGAGGGCTCCAGGGCATGTCTGGCCCCTCTTGCCCAGTCCCAATCCACCAGACCCCAGCAGCAAGCTAACCTACCAGTTGGAATGTCTGCCCCCTAGTGGTCAGTGCGTGTCATAGCGACTGGTCGAATGGTTGAATGAACAGCCGGACACTTAGCATATTAGGCTTTTATTATATAGGATATCTTTTTTTAAATATATATTTTTTATTGATTTTTTACAGAGAGGAAGGAAGAGGGATAGAGAGTTAGAAACATCGATGAGAGAGAAGCATCAATCATCTGCCTCCTGCACACCCCTACTGGGGATGTGCCTGTAACCAAGGTACATTCCCTTGACAGGAATCAAACCTAGGACCCTTCAGTACCCAGGCCGACGCTCTATCCAGTGATCCAAACCAGCTAGGGCTATATAGGATATCTTTTACAAACGATGAAATAGGTAGCAGAAACAATAATTGGCAAAACAACCAGAATGTAGAATTTGGACGTAGGTTCGCGTCTGCCATGGACAATGGCTACTATAGATGTGCGTTCTTTGTTCCTCTCCTTGAAGAACAGCAACTAAGTTTCTGAGCCTAAGGGATGGAAGAGCACATTCAACACGTTTGGGTGTTGAGAAAAGTGCACGCTTTCTAAGAATGTCTGTTTTGTAACAGTCATGGTTGTCACCATAAATGTGATTAATTGGCTTTTTGTCACCAACAAGCCTTTTATTCTGAGACAGTGGCAAAGATGAATAGTGAAAAAACTTCATCATATCACAAAGCTGCAATGTTAAAGCATGCATATCTTATGATGAAAGAAGGAAGCTGGCTGAATTATGTGCAAACTGCAATTTGACCAATATTGTTTTTTCTAATAACTACTCTTAATGTGTCAGCCATATTTTTCTTCTTGCACTAAAGTCATATTTCTTTGAAGTGGCAGTAAATTATTTCTTCCTGTCCTTATTCACTTCAAGCTGTTGGTGCTGAACAATGCAAAGGAAAACCTGCACATTTCAATACATACATTTTCTTTCCTTCCTCCTTTCAGAGTTATTGGAACCAATTCATTTTGGTCACAAACCTCTTACTCTTGCCTAATCATTTCCTGTATATCTTATCAAGTTACTTTGATTAAGACTTTTCATACTAAATATAAAAAGATTAAGAGATGCTTTTTGACTACTTACATTTGTGAACATGCATTTTATTAACAGTATGAGAATATCTTTGTTCAATAAGGGATCCCAAATCATACTATATAAACTTGGAAAAAAGGATTAACTACATAATTTCACCCACACAATGAATCCTTTTATGCGCTTTATATCATTAATACATATTTTGTATTTGAAGTTTAAGTATAAGGTATAGGTACAGTTTTTACATATTTTTTGAGTAATTTTTTTCTGATCTGGAAAGCATAAAACCAAAGAAATAACCAATCATCTTATAGGGTTAACTAAACTAAACTAAATTAAACTAAACATGCTAATTCTCTTCCTTTTAACTCATTAAATATTTTATAAGCCCAGCCGGTGTAGCTCCGTGGTTGAGCATCAACCTATGAACCAGGAGATCAGGGTTTGATTCTCGGTCAGGCACATGTCCAGATTGTGGGTGCCATTCCCCAGTGGGGGAATGCAGGAAGCAGCCAATCAATGATTCTCTCTCATCATTGATGTTTCTCTCTCTCTCCCCCTCTTCTTTCCTTTCTGAAATCAATAAAAATATATTTTCTAAAATACATATTTTACAAAAGTTTCCAATGAAAATAACTAGAGTAAAGGGTGACAAGTGGTTATTCTTAAAACAATTTACAATTACCCATCCTATCTAATAAAATAGTAATATGCAAATTAACCGTCACACCACAACAAAGATGGCGGCGCCCAAAGCGGCTGGGCAGGAAGCTGGCGGAGTCACCCTGGCAACGTGAGCCCAGCAGGAAGGTGGGGCCACAGGCAACACCCAACAGGGCCTGATGGGTGGTGGTGGCGGCAACCTGCAGACAGGCAATTGGGGTCCGTAGGCAGCACCCAGCAGGGCCTGTTGGACGGTCGCTGTGGTGACCAGGGAGCAGGAAATCGGGGCCTGCTGGCAGCATCCAACAGGGCCTGTTGGGTGGTGGTGGTAGTGACCGAGGAGCATGCAATCGGGGCCCCAAGGCAGCACCCAGCAGGACCTGCTTGCCCATTCCTGTGGTGTGGAGCAGGCAGGCCCCGCAGAGAGCAGAGAACAATGGGGAGTGGGCCCAGGCCATCAGTAGCACATCCCTTGAGGGCTCCCAAATTGCAGAAGGTGCAGGTCGGGCTGAGGGACCTTCCTGGCCGCCCCCCACACACACAAATTTTGTGCACCGGGCCTCTAGTCTATATATATAAAACTTGAAACCATCGAATGACCGAATGACCAGACGACCGGTCTCTATGACACACACTGACCACCAGGGGGCAGGCGCTCAATGTAGGAGCTGCCCCCTGATGGTCAGTGTGCTCCCACAGCAGGAGTGCCACTCAGCTGACCGAGGGGTGCCAGACACTGGGCTCACCGCTGGTGAGTGCAGCTGTGGTGGCACGAGCCTTTCCCGCCTCTGTGGCAGCACTACCCAGCAGCAGCAGCAGGCACAGTGGGGCCAGGATGAATGGGAGCAGCAGGCGGCATTGGATGGCCAGTTTCGCCAATCCCACAGGTCATGCCGAGGGACCCCACCAGTGCATGAATCCATGTGTTGGGCCTCTAGTATCTAATAATTACCAATAGTCCTTTGGCCAAAGTTTTTCTCGTTATCCTCTGGTTGAAAAGAGCTCGTGTCCTAGTCGGTCTGTCAGGATGAGCTCAGTTTTCTTTGAGTTCTTGCACATTTGAAACTGGTTTTCCATAGCCTGAACACTGGAAAAACAAACTGGGTATAAAATCCTAGGTTAACTATTTTCTTGATTTTTAAGAAACAGTGCTACACTGTGGTTTTGATTTGTATGTTGCTGTTGAGAAATTTTATGCCAATGTGTTTTCCTTTTTATCTGTAGGTGACTTGGTCTTTTTTGCCTGAAGTTGCTAATTATTTTTTCTGTCTTTAAAATCTCTAGCTGAGTATTTCTGGTCAAATTTCCTAACTACACGATTAACTTTTAATTGTGTGCATTCATACTTTGACTCATTTCTGGAAAATTTTATTAAATTATAGTTTTACATATCAGTTATGTTGCACCCTTATGTTTTTCTTCTTTGGATAATCCAACTATATAAAGGGATCTTCTTTGTCTTCTACACCAATCATATGCTCTGATTACTCTGCCTCTATTTTATTGTCATAATCTTGTCAGTTTTCATGCCTTTCTTTAACAATTCTGCCTGCATTTTTCAATCAAATCTATTCTCTCCTGAGCATCATCCAATGCAGTATAAATTTTAGATTTTTAATATTTCTACTTTTCTTTTCCCCTTAAAGTCAATCAAAATTTATTTGCCATTTACTTGTTTCTCTGTGTTTTTTTTTCTGTTTAAATATCTGACTTGAGCCTTTTTCATGGGTAATCATTCTTGTTCAAGCACCTTGATTCAGTTTTTGATGTTATGTTTCAATTTTTTTGTATCTGCGTTACTATTGAAAGTATAATTCTTAGCTAAATTGTTTTGTTTCTCATTTTCTGTATTCTTTCGATGATAATTTTGTATGAATATCATCTGCCATTAACTGCTTATTTCATACAGTCTTATTTTCTTAGATTAGCAATAAGATTGTGTACAAACCAGGGGTTAAGATCTTGTTTGGTGTACTGTGACCCTTGCTTTGGGAATACCCTCTACTGTTAGTTTAGTGAAATGTGTATTCTTTAATAGATTGCATTTTTTACAGCATAGGAAGAAGAGGGATATTATGGGTCTATTTTGTGATTTTCTTTTTCAGGATATGTAATTTCCATATTTTGCTTCCTTCTTGCCCTTTATCACAAAATCTCTGAGGGCAACACCCTCTCCCAAGTCCTTCATTCTTCTCTAGACTACTGCCCCTTGTTGGATTCCCTCTTATCTCCTCCTTTTTTAATACACCAAGTGCTCTGATGTACCAGGTCTCATCCTTGTCCTTAGTAGCACCCTCAGGTTGGGACTTTCTCTTTCTGGGTGTGACCTTGTCTATGTTTGGTAGATCCTTCACCACTTTCCTATCCCCTTTCCCACACAATCTTTGCTGATTTTTTAAAATCTGGTGTGGG
Source organism: Myotis lucifugus (assembly GCF_000147115.1). Classification (NCBI taxonomy): domain Eukaryota; kingdom Metazoa; phylum Chordata; class Mammalia; order Chiroptera; family Vespertilionidae; genus Myotis; species Myotis lucifugus. The sequence continues at coordinate 112,320 of NW_005871784.1, read as the reverse complement.
TGGGTTCTAGAGATGGCTTTCTGGATTTAGGTGTTTATCTGCCTACTTATCTATATCATAAAAGGCCTATGGTCCGTCATGACCAACCACTGGACTCACCAGTAGGTGCATTGATGGGTTCCGCTGTGACAGTGGGTCCTGCAATGGCCACAGTGGACGGAACTTCTGGAGTTTCGCGGGGCCCCCGGCAGTGTCCGAGGAGCATGCGAGGCTTCGCAGGATGGTGGACATGGCCCCGATGGCAGGTTAGGCCTAGGGGACCCTACACACACATGATTTAATCGTGCACTGGGCCTCTAGTATGTAATATATAAATTTTAATAGGCTCTGATATGCTTCCTGGTTTTTCTATGTATGGGCCATGAACCATCAATGGATTTACGTGTTCCACTGAATGATTTCTGTGTTTTTTGGAGGCTACCTCGAAATACTGGAATTTAGTGGCTTCCAATAACCCTCAGGAATCTAACAACTTTTTCTCATTTCTGTAGATGAATACAATTTTCTGAGTATAAACTTGTTTGACTAATATATCTTTATACCCATCTGTATTTATTTATAATAAAATGCTCTAAATTATTTTTGTGCTGTCTATCATTACTCATACTTCATCTGGTACCCAAATTTAATTGTCCCCTTCAGAAATTATTCAGGTTGCTCTTGTCTAATGCTTTACTATGCAGCCACATTTTGTTTTGTGATTATAAATGAAAACCATAAGCAAAATCTGGTGGGGAAAAAATACCCTGAGGAAAAACATCAACAACAAAGAGAAGAATTTCTAAGTCTAGAACTTGGCAGTTTCCATCACGGACCAACTCTGGCTGGTACCCTTGGCCTCTGGGTTCTTCTAAACCTTGATGTTATCCTGCTCTCCAAGTGACTAAGCTGTTTTGTTTACTACTCACAGAGAAACAGTCCATTTTTTCCTAAATAAAGTAAAATTACTAAATCCTAAAAGCTGAGGAATGATCACTGATTTTTCACCCTGGTAATGAACTCATAAGAGTTTGGGGTAGAAACCTATGCTCTTCTTTCTTCATCAAGTGCATAGATCTATCCTAGTTGTTAGATATATAAAAACATCAAAAAGGTTATGTATTTGTACACCTGAACTGGGTGCTACATATGAAATAATGATGGACTTCAAGCTCACAGGCACTGACTCATTAAACTATTTCATTACTCTTAAGGCTTTCTATAGGAAATGTCATTTAAAAAATGCAGCCTTTTCTTCTCAGTGCTTTAATGTCAACTAAAATATAGCAAACATTAACTTTGTAGTTAACTGGTAACTTCCTGAAAACTGAGAAATGCCAGTATATTCATTAGACCAAGTGCTTTAATAATATGTTTAGCCTTCGTACTGCTCACAAAAGCATGTTTAGAAACCACGCCAAATACAATGCCCCACAGTGGTACACCTGGCCGCTTCGCTGATGAATGCTCACAGCCATGCATCACTTACAGATATCGTGATGCTCTGATGGTTGTGTGTGCAGACCTTAAGCACATTCTCCTCGTGTTTCCTATTAGTTTAGTTTTGTGGGTGACATGTTGGGAGATTTGCTTGAATTATAGGTATTTATAGGGTCTCAGGAGTGAAGAAAGGGGATGAGGGGACTATGTTTAGTGTGGGCTTTGGGCATTGAAACCCATTAGTATAGTTGGAAAAGCTTTTTCTGTTATTTATATAACTTTGACTATAAAAATAAATATCTGTCCCTTTATTCTCTTATTTTCTTTTTCTTTACTGGCAAGGATTCATAGCTATTTTGGGGTTTTAAATGACAATTAAAACATCAGAACTAAGTAGGTGTTGAAATGCTATGCAGCTGCTCAATGGCTTTAACTGTTTATGGCTTTGTCTGTACCTGTCCACGCAGTTTACATAAACATCGTTAACTTATTGTGTTGGGTGCCTACTAAGGACCAGAATCTAAGTTTTCACATGTTTAATTAGTGCAATCTTTACAACACAGGCAGACACTATAACTGGCCTACTATATACCTGAGGAAATGGAGGCAGAGTATAAATAAGTTGCCAGACTCTATACAGACAGGATCAAACCCATGATGCCTCCTTCCGTCCACATAGTGGGGGAGCTCCTCTGATTGGATTAATGTTAGGCAGGACCCCTCCTCACTTCGGTCACATGATTAGAAGAAATATATAATCTATCTTCTACACTAGGATACATTTGTGATTGAAAGTAAGTGATAAATTTATAAGTTTTGAAAAAGTTTTATAATAAAAGTATTTATCTATATTTGTGGAAATAAAATTGTTCTATTCAGAAACAATCGTAAAAATAAAGTTATTTTAATAAATTAAAATAGCATGCAACCATGTATATGACACTATAAAACATTAATGTTAGTATATTTTCTAATATCTTAATTTTACTTAGCAAATCTGACACCATGTCATCAGAAAAAAATTCCAATACCAAGTCATCAGAATTTTGCTAAAGAATAATGTTTTTCAATAGTTTTAATTTTTTCATAAAAATGACTTCAATATTTTTCAAATTAATATATTATGGTCAATAAATTAAACATTGGTAACAAATTTCATTGTCTTATTTTCTATAAACCATAATATTTATAATTGAAAAAGTAGTCTCTATAAAATTATTCTGCTAAATAGAGTTTAATGTTAATTCCCTTATATAAAATTCATATAATCACATATTCTATTAAGTGTGTCTTTCTTTGAAAGATATTTCATCAGAAGAAACTCATTAAATTGGTTGTGTCTATTCATGATTCATTTGGAACCATAATTACTATAATATTTTAGACCTTAACATTATTTAAATCTGTACAGAATAGAAACTTGCCCCATTAAAAATCAAAGCTCCATCAAAATATTTCCCCCTAAGATATAATATTCCAAAGCAGAATTCTAGAATTTCAAAATTATATCAAATATACTGTATGAACTCATGATTTGCTCAGTTACTTCCTTGCTTTTATAATAAAAATATTTAATATGTTCCTATTTTCAAGTTATTACTTAGTAATTACAACATATATGCTTCAAAGGATGTAGTCTTAGCTCTCCATTGGCTGATGGTTTTAGTGAATAATTTCTAACCTATTTGAAAAAGTACAAACCAACTTTGTTTATGAAAGAAATTAATATGATTATAAAACACTTAGGCTGATTTATAAACAGTTCATCAAAGCTCACACAGTTCTAAAACCCAAATGAGGATGGTCATCAAAGAAAGTAGACACTGCCCGGCCAGTGTGGTTCAGTGGTTGAGCATCAACCCATGAACCAGGAGGTCATGGTTTGATTTCCCGTCAGGGCACATGCCCAGGTTTTTGGGTTTGATTCCCAGTGAGGGGCACGCAGAAGGCAGCCAATCAATGATTCTCTCTCATCATTGATGTTTCTATCTCTCCCTCTCTTTTCCTCTCTCTGAAATTAATAAAAACATATTTTACATGTCCATCCATGCTGTTGAAAATGGCAGGATTTTCTTCTTTTTAATGACTGAATAATACTCACGTGTGTGAGTGTGCATATGAGTGTGTGTGTGAGTGTATGTGTGTGTGTGTGTGTGAGTGTGTGTGTGTGTGTGTGTGTGTGAGTGTGTCTGCATCACATCTTCTTTATCTATTCATCCATTGATGGACATTTCGATTGTTTCCTTATCTTGGCTATTGTGAACAATGCTAGAATTAATATAGAAATGCAGATATCGTTTTGATATCCTGTTTTAATTTTCTTTTGATATATATATCCAGAAGTAGGACCACGGAGTAGTTCAATATTTGATTTTGGAGGGAACCTCTTTATGTTTTCCATAGCGATTATAACAGTTTACAGTGCCACCAGCAGTGCACAAAGATTCCCTTTCCCCCACATCCTTGTCAAAACTTGTTCTTTTGTCTTCTTGATGGGAGTCACGCTAACAGGCATGAGGTGACATGGCATTTGGCTTTGATTTGCATTTCCCTAATGATGAGTGATGTCGAGCATTTTTTCATGTACCTGTTGGCCATCTGTATGTCCTGTTTGGAAAAATTTCTATTCAGATCTTCTGCCCATTTTATAATCAGACTAGAGGCCTGGTGCATGAAATTCGTGAACTCGGGGTTGGGGGGGGGGAATCCCTTAGCCCAGCCTGTGCCCTCTTGCAGTTCAGGAGCCCCACTATTGATGGCCCCACAGAGGGAAGTCCTGCCCACCCACTACAGGGCCACTGGCTGGGTAGCCTGGGCCTCCCTTTTTGGGGTGATCACAGAGTCCTCCCCCCCCCGATCAATTGCCCCACTGGCCGGCGGCCTGGGCCTCCCTCTGCAGGGCGATTGTGCAGTGATGGTGGGGCCCCCTGACCAATTGCATCGCACCCACGTTGGCTGACCTGGTGCCAGTGTGTGTCATGGTGTGGTCATCCAGACAGTCGTTCTGCGGTTTGGCTGTTGGGTCGATTTGCATACTACGCTTTTATTATTATAGATTTTATTTTTCTGTTATTGAGTTGAGTTCTTTTTATATTTTGGATTTTGACCCCTTATCAGACGCGTAGTTTGCAAACATTCTTTCTCATTCCATAGGTTGCCTTTTCATTTTGTTCATTGTTTCTTTTGCTGTACAGAAGCTTTTTGATTTAGTCTCACTTACTGATTTTTACTTCCGTTGCCTGTGCTTTTGGTGCCACATCCAAAAGTTTGTTGCTAAGTCCAATGTCAAGGAGCAGCTTTCCTATGGTTTCTTCCAGGAGTTTTATGGGTCCAGGTCTTCTGCTTAAGTCTTTACTCCATTTCGGGTTAATTTTTGTGAGTGGTGTGAATAGGATCCAATTTTATTTTTCTGCATGTGGTTATCCAGTTTTGTCACCACCATTTGTCAAAGAGGCCATTCTTGGCTCCCTTGTCAAGTATGAGTTGACTGTATATGTGGGGCTATATTTCTGGGCTCTCAGTTCTGTTCCCTTGGTCTACATGTCTGTCCTCATTCTAGTACCATACGGTTTTAATTACTATCACTTCATAGTTTGAAATCAGGTGTGTGAAACCTCCAGCTTTGTTCTTTCTTGGGATTGCTTTGGCCTTTGGAGTCTTTTATGGTTAAATACTATAACTTCTATTTTGATTGGTAGAGCATTTTGGCTGTGGTGAATAAAACTATGAATTATGTGTGCACTACAACCAGCGCAAAGTGTCTGCCCCACTGGTTTCTTAATGTAGTAGAAAGTTGTTTTCCCATGACTGTGTCCTTCATCCCAGGTGGAACCGTATTCTCACAGAGAACACAGCTATCATTTTCTTCAAAGCTGAGCCTGTTATTGAATTCACAGTCATGTCAGATGGTTTACCTCAACAGAATAATCTTCCAAAATTTTACTGTGACTCCAAGAATTGCATTAAAAAAATGGAGTCATATTTGGATTTAATCAATTTTCTGTTTGAAGCATCTGAAGAAAATTGACATCACTTATGCTTGCAAAGTTCTATTACTGGATCCAACATACTACCCACTATTGCTTCACGTTTTATACATGCACAAGTAGACTTGAAATAAAAAGAAGTGGAATTTGCTTAGAATAACCGTCATTTGATCTAACTGGAACAAGACACTCCACAGATAGCATGCAGACACACCGTTCTCATCTGCCCATGTCGCATAGTTCTCCTCCTGCACCATGTTCTAGAAATAATACTAACTTCTGGAGCATAAATTGATACTTTTTCTGCAGGTTTACATCTTCTGGTTTTCTCACGGCCAGTGATATTAGAAATGGTAAATGTTGGTAAAATATTTGTGTAAGTTATGTGTTCATAACTCAGCTTTTTGCAAGACAGAAATTCATGACTAATTTTTTTTATTAAACATGCTTCTCTTTTTAAAAATATGTCTTTACTGATTTCAGAGAGGAAGGGAGAGGGAGAGGGAGATAAGAACATCAATGATGAGAATCATGATGGGCTGCCTCCTGCACGCCCCACAACCCACAACCCGGACATGTGCCCTGACCTGGAATCAAACTGTGACCTCCTAGTTCATAGGTTCACACTCAACCGCTGAACCATGCTGGCTGGGCCAGGCTTCTCTTTTTTGAGATCCTGGCTGCTGAGACAGTTCATGGCAAAAAAAAAAGAAGCAGCAAACAGTGGAGGAACTAAGTTCTTGTAGACTGCAACATAAATGATACCTCTGTGGTAATGAGCTGGGAGTACTGGTGTTTGCGGTATGGATCACACGCAGCCTCCCTGCCCTCACAGGTCACACACCCTCACCTTTCATTCCCACGATCTTCACCTTATGGATGGCAGGCCCCCCTGCCTTGCTATGGCACAGCTGATGGGACCCCACTGACTCCTCTCCCAGGAATCAGTTTGTGTCTGAGCGCTGTTCATCTCACCCACGAGTGCCCTACACCCTCTTCCTAAGGGAGAGGGGCCACAGACCCTCCTGTTGCACTTGTAAGGGTTGGAATTGAGAGATGACAAGTGTGATCGGCTTTCAGATCTGACTGTGGTAGAGAGATCACTGCTCCCTGCTCACAAGATAAATTTCTATTTTAACTGTGGCGATTACTTGCTTCCTCGTGATGGCTTTGTTCCTATTCATAAAACTTCACTGCTATTCATTGGCTCAGTATTTTGATGCAACGCTGACCTGGAACATAAGTAAATATCGAGGAGCAACACCCCTCGTTTCCATAGCAACAAATGAGAAGCAAACACTGGTCATTTAAGCATTTCCTTCCCCCAGGGGCACACAGTGCCTGTCGCTCTGCCCTGCACCCTGAGTAGAGATGGGTGAGGAGGGATGGTCGCGTCTGGAGAGCTGTGGGAAGTCTGCCCGTTGGAGCAGGTCTGTGAGGGAGGGGTGAGGCCATGACTTCTGTTGGAGCCAGATTTGGGAGTTTAGTTTGTCAATAGTAAGTCAAAATTTCGAGCCTGGGAGCAACACGAGAGAGTGATATTCATAGAAAGCTCACCCAGCAGTCCTTTGCTCTAGGGCCAGTGGTCGGCAAACTGAGTCAACAGAGCCAAATATCAACAGTACTTCTTCAAAATAGACTCGCCCAGGCAGAAAACCGACTCCTGCGCATGGGCCACGAAGTTTCAATCACACTGTACGTGCACCCGCATGTGATATTTTGTGGAAGAGCCACATTCAAGGGGCCAAAGAGCCACATGTGGCTCGAGAGCCACAGTTTGCCTACCAAGGCATCTTGGCCATTAGAGAGGTGAGCAAGGGAGGTCTGGAAAGTTCCATGGTTCCGCGGACACCAAGATGTGGTCCACAGAGAGCAAGGCAGCTCTGTGAATGGTCCCACAAGGTCCTGGACGCCCCCAAGCGTTCGTTTCCAAGGCTTGAAAAAGTTCTCCAAACTCTAGGCTGGAGTGTGAAAAAAAAACCATGACTTGCTAAAACTTACGTTATATTTGTTTCCAAGAACATGATAAAAACAAAACTTCAATGTAAACTTCTCACTTTAAAAATAAAGCATTTCCAGATTCTTTGGTTTATTCCGTCTTCTTACTTACATGCTAGGAACATGCGAATTGGAGGTTTGGTGGTGGGAAGAATGCACTTTCTAAAACAGATGAGTATTTCCATGTCCAAATTTTTCACATTCTATTGTTAAACACAAACTGTTGGTCTGGCCCCGAAGTGACTGGTGCTGTAGCCTGGACACGCCGTGTCACTCCCCGTTTCTCACAGCTGCTTTCACAAGGCTGAGCCAGAATGTCACCTATGCCATGAAGCTCCCCTGATCGCCACACCCCGTGACAATGTCACCCTCCAGGATGCCCGGGCCCAGCTCTGGTTCCGTTATTAGCTATGCGGCCTTTACCATGTCGTTCTGCATATGTCACATTTGCCTCTGCAAGAGTTGGGCTGCATGATCTCATTTTTGATCACTCAAAGTCATTCAGATTTGCAGCCTATTCTATTTATATTCAGCAATTCATTTGCACTCAACTTTCACCATTTCTTGTTGCATCTAAAGGCTTGACCTTCCAAACTGCAGGTTCATTAGCGGCAGAGCTATATATCTCCATCTTAGCAACACGGTTCTCCACACACAGCAAACACACACTTTAAAATATTTTGAGTTGGTAAAATCTCAAACCTATCAGCTGCCACATTTAGTAAGTCTTCATGACAGTTGCTCACGGGTTAACCTGCTGCCTCCAGGATTCCGAATCTGCTGAGCCGAAAGTCTGAAGCTCTCCCCAGAGGTAGAATTGGTGAGGTCCAGATACCGGGGAAATGTTTCCCTGACTCATCGGGGAAGTTGAGCCAAAAAAACAAGGAGTGCTACGGGGAATGGTGACCTTTTCTCTTACCGCTTCTTTTCCCAGCATGATAAGCCACACATCTATCACTGCGAGCCCTTCATCGTGGCCTTCACCCCAGCACTCTCGCCCGTCCCCACCCGATTCCTTTCAGCGCAGTTGTCTCTGCACTGGCGTGGTCCTGAGCTGTAAGTGTTCTAACACCAGCATGAGCCCTGACAGAATGTTCCTTCTCCGTAATGACGGAGCGGATGCTGAGGAGTGTGGCTGGATTGCTGTAGTTTGGGAAATCCATCCACATGGATACCCCTGTGAACAGGGGATGTGCAAGGCGAGCTTCTAGCAGCAGGACCCAGGGGATGACCCAGCCTGTCCTCCAGGACTTGCCTGTGCGGAGAGTCATTACTAGTAAACCTCTAGCTCTGTAGTCTTAGGTCTACAACACCCATTGGGGATGTAGGCAAAGGGCAGAAGGCCATGACGTCTCAAAGAAGGTGGTGATCATAGACACCTGGGAAAATCCGGAAAGCCTTTCTGAAAGGCGGGTGGAATCCTGATGAGCCAGGTGGGGGGTGGGAGGATGGTGGGGGGATAAGACCTGGAGGAGGGGGAGGAGCAGATGCAGGCAGTGTGGACACGCTGGACCCGCTGGACCCACCTGGGATCTGAGTGGGCTGGAAACGCCCAGCCTTCACAGGGCATTTTCAGGCACCAGATCACCCGCCCAATGTTCTCTTCCAGCCTCAGATGCGGTCCGCTGTCTGGACTCTGACTCCCAGGGCATGGAGGCTCACGGCCGTGGCTCACAGGTGTGCGCTGTCTGGACCCTGACTCCCAGGGGATGGAAGCTCATGGCCGTGGCTCACGGGTGTGCGCTGGGGTCACAGGGCCCCGCTCTGTGTCGGAACTCGAACTCGCCCCTGCTTGCTGTGCAGGTATAGCCTCTGTGGGGTCGTCACTTTCGCTAACTGGAAAGTGATTAATTCAAAAGCTAATGCTGGTGGTGGGCTTTCCTTTTAAATTTTAATAGTTTTCTACTTAAAACACACACACATGCACACATGCGCACACACACACACAGCAGAGAGAACGCAGAGTAAGATGAGGTTTTATTTTAACTCCACAGGATTTCTGTTGTCTTATGCTGTGTGTGCCAGTATGTGTGTGTGCGTACATGTGTGCATGTATGTGTGTGCACATATGTGTGTGTGTGAGAGAGAGAGACTTAAAGTTAATATGCATTAAAAGACAAAAAGAGCCTCAAAATAGGAGAAAGTGATAAATCCAGAATTCAAGAATGACACAGTTAGTGATAAAGCTTTCTTTGCAAATCAGCTCTTAGCAAGAGAAATGAGGAAGAGGGTGACTATTGCACTCTCGACGCATTTATACAACCTTCTCTGGAGTTTGGGAAAGTCTCCTGAAGACCATAAAGCATCGGTGACCTCATGGAGGGCTGGCCGCCCGCCGCCGCTCTCTGATTCTTCCCTCATTGCCTCTCGGGCCTCCTCTCCCAGGGACGCGGTCCAGCGCGCTTTCCGGGTGGGCGTGGAGGAAGAGCACACGGGGAAGCCCCCACATGCTGGGTGCTTGTCTCTGAGAGCTAATTATATAGTGTGTTTTATTTTTTAAAGTAAACTGCTATTTTGCATTTAGCAATCCTTTACCTCCCTATTTCTCACTGGCAGGTGGAATAATGATGACTTTTGGAAGTTTCTGGCCCTTGATACAGAAATCTTCCTGCTTTAAAGCTTATAGAAGGAAACCATTATGTTAATTATCCTTGAAACATCGAGATAATGAAGACAATCCCTTCCTGACACCTCAGGAGGTCCCACCTGAGAAGGACAGTGCGTGTCTCGAGTTGAAACAAGGCGACGGACTGTGGAGTTCCTGGTTTCATTGGAGGGGTGACCCCGCTTCCAGCCCTGCTCTCCGTCTGACCCCCTCGCTGGTGGCGCCTTTGGGCTTCCAGTGTGGTTTCAGGGTTTGCATGAGCTGCTAAACTTGGCGTTGAGTAAGTTGCAAAAACAAAGAGTAGAAACCTTTTTTTTCCTCCCGAGGACAAAGGAGTTTGAAAGACTATGGATGTATATTATTCTAATATGTGTGTGTAAATCTGTGAGGGGAAATACTTAACATTTACTTGTTGTGAATGTGTTCCAGTGGAAATGAGTGGGAGACCCCGTTTTATGCATCTGCCTTGTTAATGTCAAACATGCTGCCTAGGTCGTGCCTACAAACGGGAACAGAAACATCATGACAAAGTGATGGTTTACCATCTCGACGTGCATCCAACGACCTGGCACCTGATCCACTAGTATCGACTCAGGAAAACACACATTTTCCCCTCAGAGCCCAGAGGGCAGCGGTCGCACCAGCCACTCTGCAGCCTCCACTCTGCTGAGGCCGCAGCCCCTCCCTGGCACCGGTTTCACTGTGCAGACGGAGTGGGGGGCGAAATGGGGGGGCACCGGCGTCATTGCCGAGGTAGGTCCTGGCCAGAGAAGCACAGGATGCTTCCTGCAAACACACAGGCCTGTCTGGAAGCCCAGGGTGTGTGAACCTTTTCCCACGAAAAGACAAAAAATGCTATTTTCTCTTTGACAATTTAAAGGCATAAAACTTTAGAGTAATATATTAAATAGTAAATATAATACAATAGACACTGATATTAAGTAGTAAATAGAATACAATTACAGTCAAGGTACTTGTTATACAATAAAATATGATCTATATACACAAAAGCCTAAGCGACCATTATGACTGGTCAACCGAATGACCAGTTGACTGGTCGCTATGATGACACACTGACCACCAGGGGGCAGACGCTCAACACAGAAGCTGCCCCCTGATGGTTCCTCCCCATGCCCAGCTGGCCCCGATCAGCCCCAATTGCCACCCAGGCAGAGGGACCCCACCTGTGCACAAATTTGTGCACCAGGCCTCTAGTATAAAATAATGAGTTTGCTGAATTCACTATGTAGACATTACATAGAATATAAAATAACATTAATTCACTAATGTTGCTTTTCCCCCCTCAACGTCTGCTCCATCACACATTTTTGGGGTCTGACTAGGGAAGAGTTGAGATGGCATATTTGGCCCGTGATTGGCCGTGGCTTCCACATGGAATTACTCCTAGCAAGGTTTCACAAAGAAGCGGCAGTGCTGAGCTGGGAGACAAGCCTGTGTGACTCAGGGTGCCACTATCTGACCCTACCCCGTGTTATCTTTCATGCACAGTGATCTGCTCACAGGCCTGACCCCTTAACGAAAAGGCAGGTGATCTCTGCTGAGCCCTGTCAGCAGCAGCTGCTGCATCCCAGCCCCAGGCCGGCTCCCTCAGCTCACCTCGCTCAGCCCTGCTCCGTGCTGCCCCGCTGGTCACAGGCTGCCACGAGCTCAGCTCCCCAACTCCGCACACATCCCAACTCTGTGCTCCCCTCAGCTTGAGGTGGCCTTGTCTATTCACAGTGCTACTGGTTTTGGCTAATTATTGCCTGGAACACTGATGTTCATGAAGATGATATAAAACCCAGAAAACCAGTTCAAGAGAGTCATCTATTCAGAGTTTTAAAAATTAGCCCTGTCTACATTGTGGGTTTGATCCCCAGTCAGGGAGCATGCGGGAGGCAGCTGATCAATGTTTCTCTCTCACATCAATGTTTCTCTCTCCCTTACTCTCTTTCAAAGATCATAAAAACATATACTCAGGTGAGGATTTTAAAAAATAGTTAGTTACTAGAGATGAAAACATCAAAAACCCTGAATGCATGTGTCTCTTCTCTGAAAAAACTTTGAACGTAGTTCTTGATTATGATACCAATCTTAAATATTCCCCTAGATATTTAAATATTTATCATTGACAATAAAGAGTTATGATGGCATAGGAAACTCTTTTAAACTAACAATAATAAAATAAATTTTGATGGCTTGTGTTATAGACAATAAATTCTTTTATGTTGTCCCAATAAAAAATGACATTGCAGAGTCTCTGGCATATGAAGAGAGGGCCTGGAGTCTGCAGGCAAAAAAAGAAAGAAAAAATACAGGGCAGGGCATAAAAACCAAAAAATTAGGTTTACAGAGGTGAGGATGCAAAACAAAGAGTTTATTTGTGTGTTATTATTTATTAACTAGAGGCACAGTGCACGAAATTCGTGCATGGGTATGGTTCCTAGTGGCTGCCGGCTGCTGGCCGGGGACTTCCCTCATTCTGCGCCACCCCCTGGTGGTCAGCGCACATCATAGCAAGCAATCGAACTCCCAGTTGGTCCACTCCCAAGGAGACACTTTGCATATTAGGCTTTTATATATATATAGATGATTGTTTTACATATGAACAACTGTAAGCTGGCTTTTGCCCTACCCTGTTATATATAGAAATGTTAGGCAGCTAAGAAAAATTTTATGTTAGGTTTTCCCACTTTGTTGGCTTTTAAAAATGTGTACTTAGCAGGGAGGCACTTTACCATCCTACACAGAAATTTACTTTTGTACCTAAGTTTACATTAATACTTTATGTGTTCTTTTTATTACGGGAAGTTCTCAGAATTGTATAAGATGCAGATTCCAGTTTAGATCAGTCCCCGGGTGGGCCTGAGTGTATCCACTCTCCATGATGAAGGCGCTCAGGCAGACAAATGCATGGGAATAACTTCCCGCAGGTTACACGGCGAGAACGCAGTGAACCAGGATTGCTGAGCCCAGCGAGGGTGACGCTAACCTCTCCTGGTAACCAAGGATCCAAGGCCCCTTGGTGTTGGCTGCACATTCGCATCTCTAGGGAAGCTTAAAACTACCACTGCCTGGGCCCCGCCCCTAACAATGAAATCACCTCTTGGAATCTGAACTCTGGTATATTGTTAAGGCTCCCAGATGATCCGAAGTGTGAGAATCACTGCATTATACTGTGTCTTATCAGCCGAATGTGCTGGCTTTGGGAAGGCGTGTTCACAGTTCCTAAGGCAGTCGTACTGATGAGCAATCTGATTGCAGACAGCGGCGCCAACACATTCTTCAAGGTTCTCGTAATACCGCTGGGTCCACGTCTCGGCAGACCAGTCGCAAGCTTGGCTCCAGCCAGGTTATGGGACCAGCCCTGCTTTCAGCCGAAGCTGAAAGAAGCTGAGGTCTGGGTCCTCGGCCACATAATATCCCAGGTCCATCGCCGACCTACGAGGACGCTCTGCCCGCGTGTCTGTAATCACTCCTCCCAACCAGGCAGCCCCACAGCCTCACGTGCAGTTCAGCCTCACCAAATGACCCAAATGGCGGCTGAATCTTTACTCTTTCAATCTCACCTTTAATATTCACCCAGTCATTTCACACTCCATCTTTAGGTCACTCTGTTTCTTGGATTTTACATACCAATGTGCAAACATTGTGTGACTCACAATATAATTTATCTGTAATGTGTGTGTTGTTGAATTATCTTGAAAATCAAAGATTTGAGTTCACTTTAGATTGGAATGTGAAGATAGTATTTTAAGTAGGTGATGAAAAGCAATGGAAAAGGTTGGAAGATGATTAGAAAGAAAGGCATTGTTAACTAATAAAATGTATTTCTTTTGTTTATAGGTCCAAAGGATTGCAACTCGCTGGGCAATTCTATCCATCTCTACCCTTTGTCAATGTCAGTACCATGCTAGAAATTATTTCTGTTTTGGATGTGTGTTATTCTTTTATACTATTTACGACATCATATGCAAAAAAAGAGAGAAACAGAAAGAAACATGCCAGGACTTCATTTCTATTTTCTTCTCAGTGGTACTTAACACATGAATGGGAGTCTCTTCTTTGTATCCTTGGCCACAGCACAGGTCTGAGCATATGCCGGGATGGCAAGAGATGTCAGTGGAGGTGCCGCGGGGGTCCATGATCCTGTCACCTGGCTGGGCAGAGGCACCTCAGAGCTTCATGTCCGAGCCCAGCTCATCACCAGGGACACTCACAGTCATCCCATCCTGTGATTGATACTGGCCAGAGCTCCACTCTCCTGCGGAACTAGTATCCGCTTACTTCCTTTGGCTCCTTCGCTTGGTTTTATGGCCATGTGATCCATTTCCCTCATTGTCATGAGCACTCGATGGTTGGCCACCAGTCTCAAACGCCATGGACTGGGAGCTCCCGGCGATTCCGACTCAGGGGTCCCGTCATGCTCACAGTGCTGAGGGCACCTTAAGTAAAGACAGAGAACCAAGTGTTACACTCATGGAGCTCCTCCTCCTGAAGGAAACACCAGGAGGGGGGAAAGCAGTTACGCACACCAGACACAGATGAGTCCTCGGTTAGTTTGTGGATGACGAGTTATATCTTTCGAGCCTGGCTGGTAACCAACTGACTCAACATCGAAGGGGAAAAAAGAGGAGAAGTAAGATTTCCAAGAGAAGATGCTTGCCGAGTGCTAATAAAACTGCAGACCGTTAGACGAAGTTGTAACGATGGGAGCCGGTGGCTTGGTCCTGTTATTTGTGTAGTTCATTTGGCAAGTGGCTGAAGTGGGTTGTATGATCTTTATTAGCATCACTTGAATGGAATCATAGGAAAATCTCTAATTCTTATTTACTGTTTTCTTCTGGACATCTCGATGTAAATTAATAGCCATGACATTCCAATATCAGTGTATTAGTTTGCATTGTTTCTGGGCTCCCAGTGAGTTGGATCTAGGTAGGGGCTCTGGACAAGGGGCGGGTCCTTCGGGCCCAGCAGGGATGTGGGACACAGAGTGAGTCCAAGACAGAGAGGCCGGATGAAAAGCCAGTGGCAGGCTAACCCACTACTTTGCTCAGTGGCTGGAGAGAGGCAGGATCCCGGCAGAAGGCGAGATGCTGGAGAAGTGTCACTGAAATCGGAGGGGCTTTAGAACACAGAAAAGGGGACCCTGTGCACAGTTCCCGGTCCCTTGGGTGCAGCTGTGAGGGGTCCTCTGGGTGCAGCTGTGAGGGGTCCTCTGGGTGCAGCTGTGAGGGGTCCTCTGAGTGCAGCTGTGAGGGGTCCTCTGGGTGCAGCTGTGAGAGGGCCTCTGGGTGCAGCTGTGAGAGGGCCTCTGGGTGCAGCTGTGAGGGGGCCTCTGAGTGCAGCTGTGAGGGGTCCTCTGGGTGCAGCTGTGAGAGGGCCTCTGGGTGCAGCTGTGAGAGGGCCTCTGGGTGCAGCTGTGAGGGGGCCTCTGGGTGCAGCTGTGAGGGGGCCTCTGGGTGCAGCTGTGAGAGGGCCTCTGGGTGCAGCTGTGTGGGGTCCTCCGGGTGCAGCTGTGTGGGGTCCTCTGGGTGCAGCTGTGTGGGGTCAGAGAGCTGCAGTTGGAGGCGGCTGGGTCTTTCAGGCGCTCACGTGGCTAGTGAACCCGAGTCCTAGAATCTAACCTGCCCTCAGGGTCTCTCCTCTGAGCATCGCTGTGACTTCCTGGACCCACTGTCTGTCGGTGGCCTCACACTTCTTGTTCCACATCAACCTCACACTTTCCCCAAAACTGGGGCTGATCATATTGATCCACAATTTAAAACAATTGACTGTTTCCCATCATCCATTTCTGCACATGAGCCCGGGTCTTTGAGGCCCTGGCCTTGCTCTCTGGCACTGCCTGTCATGTCCTCTGTGACCAAGGTCCACTTGGCCTCCGTCCCTAACACCGCACCTGTGTGTCAATAAGCTCACACAGATACGTGGATGGAGCGATGACCACACGCCGTTATTGAAGGCGTGTCTTCCTCAGGGAACATTACCTGCAGAGTCACACATCTCTTTCCTGGACATCACCGTCTCTCCGCACTTTACTTGTATCATCCAATCTTTACAAAACTCTGCGAGCTACCCAGATACTCAACAAATAATTGGGAAAGGAATGAATAAGTGAGCATCAACTCTGGGTTCTTTTTTTCTATGTATAATATGTAATTGGAGAAAGTTCACCTTCAAAACTGAAGACTTCTTCTCCGTCACAAATCCAGTTTTACCTGGAGGGCTGCACCCCCAAAGGGCCCGCTTGGGGGATACTTCCTGTACGAGCCACTTCTCCAGACAGCCAGCCGGCAGCTGCCTGCTTCCTGGGGCCAATGGGCCAGAAGAGCCCATCCTAGTTGAGCAATTGATTCATTAGCACTTCCTACCTTCACCAGGGAGTGAGAACTTAGAGAGAATTACTGTGCTAATAAGCTCACACTTTTCCTATTTTAAACTGTGTTCAGTTGGGGAATACAAATCCCTGAGACAAGAACATGTAAATTTTAAATCTTCTCATCCATGCACGATGCAAAGTAGGTCAGGCCTGCGCATCTCCGTGGCTCGTCCCCCGATGGGCACTGGGATAATTTGGGGTAATTCCCACTCACGTTTGCTTTTCCAGTCTGCAGAGTATTTGATGAGGAACTTCACTTCAGCACATAAAGGGGCAGAGAGCCCGAGCAAGGCAGAAAAAGGGGAGAAAGAAGACCCACGTGTCTCCTCCAGACTTGGCAATTCTCCTGATAAGGAGTTTAAATTCATGTGCCCCCATCAATAGACAACGTCTACTGGGCCAACAGAATGTGTGGTGAATATCTGCACGTTCCTGGAGCTATGACACTCAGGGAAAACAGTTAATGTACGTTTTTATATTCACCACATGCATTTATATGCAAAGCACGTCTTCTGACACTTGCCCAAGGAAACACAGGAGGGACAGAACTTATCTAAGGGGCCAGTCCATGTCGGCAGAGATGCGCCCCAGGGTGTGGGTCCGCCTGATGGTGTGTGATGAGCTGCAGGTGACAGTCTCGGGTGCCTTTATGATGCTGTGCATGTTTTAGAGACAAAAGCCAGTAAGCAGCCATAGAGTTAAATAGCATTTTGCAAATGACTTTGACCCCAATGAAATGTTTCAAATCTATAAAAGAAATAAGATTCTGTGTATATTTAAGTGGGGAAATAGAAAATTTTCTTAAGTATATACTTAATGTAAAAATATCCTAATATATAAAAAGCCAGGGGCCGTCATGACCAAAACAACCAGATGGATGACCAAACAGGAGGCTGTGTGGGGCGACCAGGCCAGCAGGGGAGGACAGTTGAGGGATGACCAAACAACTGAACA
>NW_005871784.1:93835-94751 GCF_000147115.1 Myotis lucifugus | reverse complement strand
CACGGGATAGGATAAAGGCTACGTGGCATTTTGGATTTTCTATTTTGTTACCAACATTACACTTTCCATATGCAAGCGGCAGCTGATCATACAGTTCAGGGTGACCAGGCCAGCAGAGGGGGCATTTGGGGGAAATCAGGCTGGCAGGCAGAGGTGGTTAGGGGTGATCAGGCTGGCAGGGGGGAAGTTAGGGGCAATCAGGCTGGCAGGCAGGTGAGCAGTTAGGAGTCAGCGGTCCCGGATTGTGAGAGTGTGGGTGTGTAGCAGAGAGGGCTGTCCTACTGCCAGTTTAGGCCCAAGCCCTGGGATCGGGCCTAAATCGGCAGTCAGACATCTCCCAAGGTGTCCCACATTGGAGAGGGTGCAGGCTGGTCTGAGCCCCCCTCCCACTGTGCACGAATTTTGTGCACCGGGCCTCTAGTAATATAAATAAATATACATGTACACAAATATATATTAATATAAAATTGTGCTGTGGAACCCATTTAATCCATCTTAATAATGCTCATTTTAAAAAAGCAAAAATAGCAATTCCTAAAATGTTCTATTTAATATATTACTTTGTATTATAATGCTACTAGATCTATTAACTTAAAGTGAGTGTATTCATTATTAACTGACATGCATGCATTTCTTAGACATCATTTTCTTCCCAAACAGAATGTCTAGAAATTATTGGTAATAAAAAAGTATAAGATTTTGCTGTCATGCTGTTGATTACTTCCTTATCTTACTCTGTAACATTGGCAGTGAAACTTGGAAATAAGAGAGGACTCCCCATAACTATGGAAATGAGCTACATACAGAGTGAAATCAGTATCCATAGACGGCAACTTACAAGACAGGCACCATCCAGGCGGCAGCTGGAAGAGAGGACTGGAACCTGAATCACGTGTGTGTATGTGTGTGTGTGTGT
>NW_005871784.1:90828-93338 GCF_000147115.1 Myotis lucifugus | reverse complement strand
GAATGTGTAGCAGGGCTGGGGAACTGAATCACATGTGTGTGTGTGAGTGTGTGTGAGTGTGTGCTGGGGAACTGAATCACATGTGTATGTGAGTGTGGGTGTGTGTGAATGTGAATGTGTAGCAGGGCTGGGAAACTGAATCACATGTGTGTGTGTGAGTGTGTGTGAGTGTGAGTGTGTGTGAGTGTGTGTGTGAGTGTGGGTGTGTAGCAGAGCTGGGGAACTGAATCACGTGTGTGTGTGTGTATGTGTGAAATGAGAGTGGTGGACACATGAAGACAGGCTGTGTTCATGTGCACGGTGCACAGAACAAAGACAGTTATGGACCCCAGGTGCATCCATTTGAATCCGGAACAAAGCAGTCACGGACCCGGAGTCTCCACTCGAGCCCAGCACCTTGGAGGCCTGGGCACTGAGTCCAGAGGCTGGAGAGAACCAGGAGCCACTCGAAGGTCTAACTTCCAAGATGACGCTGCAGTTTGATGCCCCCCTGCTTGTCGCACTGCCCTTGCTCTACCCCTTGTCAAAAAGGGTCCTCCGAGGAAACATTGCCTCCCTGTTCAAGGCCCTGACCCTGGAGGAGGGACCAGACTGCGAGTTAGGACGCTGGCCTGTGGCCACACTCTTCAAGGTTCATTGATTGTCCTGGACATTTGTACATGTACAGGTGGGCTTCCTGGCTCACCTGTCAGTCTCCCCTGGACGCCGTGAGACGAGGCAGCCGTCTGAGTCTGTCCACTCAGAGCCCACGGCACCGAATCGCTGGGTTTGAGACCCAGAGACTGTAATGCGTCACCGTCCCTTCTTAGCTGAGCTGCGGAAGAATCCAAGCAAAATGACAAAAACCAATCCAACTCCTGTCACCATGATGGAGAGACACCTTTCTACTTCACTTCAGGGAATAAATGTAAACTTTGGTAATCAGCACAGCAAAGCTGTGACCACACCTTCCCCTCCCGCTGGGCTCTGAGCACAAAACTGCACCGACACACAAGAACCATCTTGTCTGAAATGCCACGTGGCTAAGTTTGAGCAACCCTGGCTTCCATAATTAAATTATGTTTGAAAAGTGGTAATTGTTTCAAGATATGGAAAGTAAATCAAAATAAGCTTCAACAACAGAACTTCCACTGTAGCGATGCCTAGAATCAAAGAATCCCTCACCCTGATTTTTTGAAATAGTTGCTCATTTAACATGTTTGATTGTTGTTATATTTTTCAATGAATAAAAGCTTCGAAGTAGAAGATTTCATGAGATGCTCCTCACCCATCAGAGAGCTTGGTGATGCTCACGGCCTAAGGCTTCTGAAATGAGGTCAAGTCTCTGACAAATGTCATTTTCACACCCTTCCCTCCATAGGCAGGGCCAGCAAATCCCTCTCCTGTGGATCCGTATCCTCCCCACCGCCCGCCATTCCTTCCCCTTAGACAGTGACTCCCCACCTGATGGTGACCATTTTCTTTCTGTTAGTTACTGTGCTCAGTGTTTAGCAATGAACAGAAGGCTTGGGGGAGAGGCAGACCCCTCCACAGGCATCCTCAGGCAGCCACACGCACAAGAGCCCCCCCCCACACACACACCCCCACGGCCCGCCTCCCGGGCAGCCTGCCATCACAGTCCTGCCGATGACCACGGCTCCACATTCACGGTGTCATGCTGTTCTTGTGGGGCATCGTGCCTCCTGTGCCCAGAGGACACGGCACTGTGACCGCCAGCGCCATGGCCTGTGCATGCACCAGCTGCCCCGAGCCAGCCCTCTGTGTGTCCACTGAGTCACCAAGTAACGGTGGCGTTTATTTGTTTACTAAGCAACTCCACAAGGGAGCCACTTTCATGTACGTTTTCTTTGCGATTGCCACGCGGCCTTGAGAGATGGTGGCATTAAGCTTTTGCTGTCACCTTGCGCTCCATGAGGGATCGGTGTCCCCGGGAGAGGGGAGGCGACTGTATTCTGTTTTCCCACCGAAATCTAGCCTCCACCTCCTCTGCCGTGGTCTGTGCCTGGGAGTCTGAACTCTGCAGACCCCTCGCCAGCTCCATGCCCTTGGACTCCAGTTGGGTCCAGCTGGTGGGAGGCACCAGGTCAGAGGCTGGGGCTGTCCCCTCCCCTCCCGGCCCCCTGGGTTCTGGCCACAGCTGCTCTCTCTAGGACTCCAGTCCTGCTGGGACCCCGTTCCCCGGGCCCCGAGTTCTCGCAGGTTCTGTGGTACCACGTCCTTCCTTGCTTCTCCTTTTCTGGTCTAAGACAGAAGCGGCTTCCTGCTGTGCTTGTCCCTGGAGCACCCCAGTCCCCGGGATCCCCTCGCCTGCCTCCCTCCTCCTCCCGCAAAGATTATAAAAACGTTAGACGACCAGATGGCGGTGTGGTACTCTGTTTATACGGAAATGAACGTCCCAAAAGCAAAAGCTTCACAAATTCATAGAAAATATGAGACGTCGAGACCTCAACGTTGAGAGCGTAGAGGACAGAAACAATCACATGTTACCTATCTAAGTACGGGTGATTACT